>NW_020954639.1:4987599-4989444 GCF_900497805.2 Vombatus ursinus
TAGTAGTAGTAGTAGTAGTAGTAGTAGTAGTAGTAGTAGTAGTAGTAGTAGTAATAGAAGTAGTAATAGTAGTAGACATAATTTAACAACAATGAGACTCATGATAGTAGTGAAGAGGGAGCTAGCCAGAGTCAGAAAATGGTGTATTTAAGTGTCTCCATTGATAGATATTAACGTTGAGACCTTGTCAGGTCTCTTGTTGGTGCAGCGGTCAACTTTTCAAGACTCCAAATTCCAGAAAAGTTACAGATTGGCTCTGGTAGAGGGGAATTTCCTCATTGGGAATTCCCTACACCTATAAAAATCTCCAAATCATAATATTATTATCTAGTCAAAATAATAATAACTTATTTGCTTGCTGCCTTATTTCTACTATATCATTTTGACCCTTATAGCATTCTTGTATATTAAGCACTAGAGACATTATTGTCCTCATTTTATGGATGAAGAAACTAATGCTCATATTGGTTAAGTAAGTTATTCAGTATTGCACAGCTAGTGAGTATTGAAGAGAGGATATGAACCTAAGATCTCTTACGCCAGATCCACCATTTTATCTCCTAGGCTAATAATAATCTCACTTCCCTTCAAGAATATAGCATATCAGGCAGTTGTTTTTGGTCTCCACGATGCCTGCCATCAGCTAAGTCATATCCCAGAGAGATATATGGTGATTATAGGAGGAATCATCTCCACTCTGATGGTACTGAAAAAAGATCAGAATCTCTGTGTGTGTGTATGTGTGTGTGTGTTGTGAGTGTGTACATTGAATCAGCCATTCTCCCTTTTGCTGTTGGTCAGTCTTTTTTCAGTCACGTCCAACTATTTATTACCCCATTTGAGGTTTTCTTGGCAGAGATATTGAAGTGGTTTGTCACTTCTTTCTCTAGCTCATTTTATAGATGATGAAACTGAGGCAAACAGGGTTAAGAGACTTGCCCAGAGTCACACCCCTAATAAGTGTCTGAGGCCAGATTTTACCTCAGGAAGATAACTCTTTTTTTACTTCAATCCCAGCACTGTAGCCACTGCACCATCTATCTGCTTCCTGCTCTCCCTTATATTTACTCAAACCTTACACTATTCTTTTGAGACTTATTTCCCCATTCAAGTCTGCACTGGTCATTTTAACCTGATTCAACCTGAAGATAATAAATAAGGGGTGAGACCACAGTATAAATTGCTCTGAGACCTGAAACCTTTTTAGGAATGGCCCTAGATTAGGACTCCTTCTTGAGTAACAGCTGTTTCTATAAAATAATCCTGGAGATTTCATGAATAAGATTGACATTCATTTGCCTGAAGGAGTTTAGGTCAAACATCACTAAAAGAAAGATGATAGACTCCTTGGAAGAATTTTTTCAAGTCTTATGTTTTGAGAATAATTTTCACATGAAATATGCCCAAGCTTTTAAGTAAAAGCAAATAGCACTAAAGCATATAGATCAAAGTAACATTTCTCAACTTCTGCCCCCTACATATATAATTGGTCACAAGATTATATCTGATATTTTGAGAGACTCCATGTCATTGAAGTCGTGTGATCCATACCCTGCCCTACCCTTAACTTCTAAATCTATGTCACAGGTATAAACGGTTGGCACTGGGTATAAGTGAGCAAGAAACAAATAGATGCTCTGTTTTCTACTTCTCTACAGGAAGTCATAGTGGAAAGAACACTGTATTTGATGTCAGATATGACTTGGCTCTGTATCTCAGTTTAGCTGCTTTCTAGCCATGTAAGCTTAATTGAGTCATTTAAATTTTCTGTGCCTCATTTTCTTCATCTGTAAATTAGAAATTATAAATCTATTCATCACAATCCTTGTGGAAGTGTATGTGTGT
>NW_020954639.1:4989544-5133986 GCF_900497805.2 Vombatus ursinus
AAGAAAGAAAGAAAGAAAGAAAGAAAGAAAGAAAGAAAGAAAGAAAGAAAGAAAGAAAGAAAGAAAGAAAGAAAGAAAGAAAGAAAGAAAGAAAGAAAGAAAGAAAGAAAGAAAGAAAGAAAGAAAGAAAGAAAGAAAGAAAAAGAAAATATCTTTGGTATATTTTTGTATTGTTGTATGCACATGTAACAGATATAATGTTCTTGGTAAACTGTATTATTATTAGTTATATGACAAAGCAATTCATGTTCAAAAAAGACAAATCAAAACCACATCATGGGCATTAATGAGAGTTATTCAGTCCAAGCTTCAGACAGAATCTAAAGGCCATCAAATTCCATTGATTATGCCCCATTGAAAATACCCTTCATAAGATACATTAAACAAATGCCCCATCAAATTACTAATTAAAGTTGAAACCAACTTATTCCTGATTATAATAAAACTATGGGTTATAATGAATCTGAACATGATCAGAATGGTTTCTATCTCTGAGTAGAATAGTGATGATTTTAACGCTGAAAATTCTATTGGAAGGGATTTCTGCCAATTCATCAGATTGAATGCAGAGTTTAGGTGGATCCACAGATAATGAATTATTTCCTTGTTTAAGTATCCATATATTAATTACGGAGGATGCAGATTTCTTAGCATCTTCTACAATTGGTTGGTGGGTATTGAGTAGATGTTCACCACAATTATATCTATATTAAATTTCCATGATAGGGGAGATCTTTTCATTAAGCCTGTGAGCAGAAATATGGAAGAAGTGGTATAGGATAATAAACATCCCCTTGTCTCCCGTTTACCACTACACATCTGCATGTGGCAGGGAAAGTGAGCATTCTGATACCATATTACTCAAACAAACAAACAAAAAGTCATATGCGTAGTACATTAAATTATTTTTTTAATCTGCCGAGCCAAAATGCAGAGGATAACTAGAGGGCACATGTTTGTATGTCTCCTCAACTCATATCCATTCACCTATTTATATATTTTTTGGGGGGGTGAAACTGTGAATAAGATTAAAGGATTTTTTTAGGTATAACTTATATGGAAATGCAGTAGAAAGAAAATGAAATCTTAGAGCCTTCAAAGCCCAGGATGCTATGAGGTGCTTGTTATACAAAGATATGTATTTTTACATGTGTACATACATATAATTACATATGCATATGCACTCTAGTGTGCATTTGTATATATGCATATATACATAATTATGTATATTCTTTCAATATATACGCATATACATACAAATATATTGTATATGTAATCTTATATATAATATTTTTGGAAGAGGTAGTATTTTAGTATTAATAGTTACAGTTTACCTTATGGTTTACAAAGCACTTTACCTAAACAATCTCCCTTAATTTCTTCAATACTCTTATAACAGTAGATACTATAAGTAAAATTTTATAATTCAAGAAACTGAGGCAGCAGATAGTTGAGTGATTTTTTCTTCTATTAATTCTAGATGTGGGCTGTGAACCCAGGTCTCTCCTGCCACTAAAGTGGAGATTGCATTACATTTATTTGGCTAGTTTGGAGATTCCATGAAGGGTAGTACAAAGTTTAAAAGGTATAGTAGTCACCTACTCCAACTCCTCATTTTATGGATAAGGAAACTGAGTTTCTAGAGTTGTTAAATGATTTGGCCACAGTCACAGTGCTATATTTCATGGAGAAATGCACAATAATTCATACCAGTGTTATATTCATGTTTCCAAATAACGTAATTACAGAGATAATCATTGCCAAGAAAGGGATCATCACTCTACCTTTCTCACTTCTTAGGGAAGTAGAGATTTTGAAGCCAATCTCAAAAGTAAATGTGAGTCATAATAAGTGAGATTCTCCTAATAGGAAATGAGACAAAATGTTTCAAGTGCTAAACAACATATTGCTTGACAGAAAAGAAATGAGCTTAACTTTAAATAACTTGCCTACAATAGCTAAGGTGGCAGAAAACATGTATGTAGGTTAGGAAATATGGGGCTGGGGTTGGAGTAGGTGGAATATAAAATCAGAATCTAAAGATAAAATATTCTGAAAACAATTTGATAATTAAAACTAATAAAGGTGGAGACATAATATTTAAATATTTAATACACTTAAATATCAAAATAGAAAACCTCCTTATTTGTTCAAGGAAATATGATAGAGAGTTTGGGTGTACACCTGACTTTAATTAAGAAATTGAAAGAGCATCTAGCTCCTTGGCTCCAAAAACAACATTGGTTTGATTTTCTTTTTACAACAAAATTTTCCTCAAATAATGTAAAAGATCAGAGTCCCAATAAGGCTGGATGTAGACAACATGAACGTTTTGATACTTCACAAATTGGATTAGGGCAAAGAGCGAGCATAAAAAAAATTGCCACAATAACAACAAAAACCAAATCCTATCTAAGGAGGCTGAAATGTAAACATTTTATGACATATGCTATAAGATATAAATCTGGTGATAAGGAGCTGTGTTGTTTCATCAATCATTTTGTAATTCAGAAGTTTCATAAAATTCCTTCTTTTTATTAGGTGTGAAAAAATGGGGAGATATCATTTTGAATGAAGAGAAAAAACTCTAAATTCCATTTTAACCAGACTGCCAATTAATTCTACCCCATAAAAATTACAATTAGTTTCAGGTGGAAATGGAGGCATTGAAGAGTTTTGAATGTTCAGGGCTTTTGAACAGCTGCAGTTCTCACATGCCAAATTATATTCAATTCATTATGATTTGGTCCAGACAGAAGTTCTTAAATGTGAAATGTGACAATATATTATCCTTTATGCTAGTCTTGACAAGGTATATGCTAATGAGTTTAAGAACATCATTCCTGAACTCCTGAATGGTGTATTTAAGGGAATTCTTTCATAATCAAAATCTGCTATTTTAAAAATCAAGGAAATGGATATTTCTCATAACCAAGATGGTTTGGAATTTCAACCTCCTTATATATACTGTGAAAATATGACCTCTCTCCTTTGGGCAAATTGCCTCCTTAAATTTGTGAACTCTATATGTCTTTTTTCTTTTGCTTGTATTTCTTGGATTGCTTATTCATAAACTCCATTTCCACCCATGCTAACTTCTAAGGTCAGTAATTAGTAGAGGGATAACCTAGTCAAGATAAGGTTCACCAATTGACCTTTCCTAATTTTCATTGGGATAAGGTTTTTGGAGACACTATGAAAAGGAGGCATGATTCATATAGCATACCTTTCCACAGATAGGAAACAAAACCAAAACCAAATAAAATCTCCAAAACAACCATCAGAGATTCTTCCTGGTGTCCCTAATAGTGCTCAATAGAAATGAAATACTAATTGATCATATTGCTGTGAGCTTACTTGGGCCTTTCAGTGTCAGGAGAGACATTCTATCCATCAGAGGGTTTTTATTATTATTGTTTTTCTTTTTTTAAAGAGACATTTCATAATATCCTGACCAGTCTTCCTACATTCACAGAACTAATTCTAAGGATTAGGGAGATGATCAATCTGTCTCACATATCCCAAAATTCAAAATTTGGCAGCAAGAATTTAGTAAATGGAAAGGTTTTTTTTTTTACATACATGTCACAACTTTGTGAAAGTAAAGGGGTGAAAATAAAATGTAAACCATGACTTGTGAATTTCAGCAGAATTTAGAAAAGGGTGTAATAAAGTTAGCTTGACATCTCCTGGATAATAAGTGTATGGAATACAAAAGCTGCTATAATCTTTTGGGGGTTTTCAAATGATTCTTACCCTCATCCTAACCACCAATATACCAATGTAAGCAATAACATTTGTGTGAAAGTTATTTATTAGATAAAACTTTGGCAGCAGTGCAGTTTAAAACTGAATTGTTCTTACTGATATAGAAAAAAAGCTGTGCTTCTGACATGATTTATAATAGATTTGATTCCTTGGTCATATGAATAAACCAAGTGGAGGGAATAAACATTTTTCTGTTCTCACTGATTCTCAAAACCCAAAATGAGAATTATAGAAAAAAAAGTAAAGCATTACAGCTGCTTCAACAGGCAAAGGTATTAAGAAGCCTATCAAGGTAATAGGCCTTATGAATTAACAAGAACAATTAATATCCTGATCCTAGGAGACCTGCAGGAGAATTTTATTAATCTTCTAAAGAAAAGTTAATATAATACTACACAAATTAGTCTAAAAAATCAACAAAGAAATTACTCTAGTAGACTCCTTTTGCAAGACTAAATAAGGGAAGAATAACTAAGAAAGGAAAACTAGAGATCAATATTATAAGTGAATATTAATTTAAAAATTTTAAAAAGAAATCCTTAAAAAGAAGTCATACAAGGATGGTTCAACTTTAGGAAAAGAATAAGCATAATTTATCATATTAAAAATAAAAACATCCAAAATGACATGGTTATTCAAATAGAGAACAAAAATTCTTGACAAAGTAAAGAAGTAACTTATGTTAACAAAAAAAAAAACTTACACAGGAGTCTATTTTCAATATCATAAATAATACCTATTCCACACCAGAAGCAAGTATCATCTGCAATCAGGATACATCAGAAGTTTTCTCAATAAAAATGGGAGTAAAGCAGAGGTGCCCTGCAATTGTTTACTGTGGTTCTAGAAATACCAGAAATAACAATAAAGAAAGAAAAAAAAAAGAAATTAAAGACAATAAGATTGACAAAAAGAAGGTAGAACTATCTCTATTTTCTAATTACATGATGGTTTACCCAGAAAATCCTAGAGAATCATCTAAGATAATGATTGAGACAATAGCTTCAACAAAGTTGCAGGCTAAGAAATAAACCCTAAAAAAATCAATAACCTTTCTATTCAAAAAGCAATAATGTGAAAAGAAATCCTATTCAAAATAACTACAAAACAAATAAAATGTTTGATTATAATTCTTGCAAGTGCACAAAATACTTCCTTAGATTCATTTATAAAGAATGCCTTAAAGTAATAAAGGGTACCTTTAGAAGATGAAGGAATATCTAGTACTTTTGGCTGGGCCATGTTAATATCATAAATTTTGCAATGCTAACCAAGTTAATTTATGTTTTAACACTAAATCAGTTAAACTATCAAAGATCTAAAACAACTGATAAGAAATTTAATTTAGAGAAATAAAACATCTACGTTATCAATGGAAATATTAGGGGAAAAGGTAGGAATGAAGGGCAAATACTTCCAGAGCTCAAACTATAAGGCACAAATCATTAAAACCATTTGTTATTGGTGAAAAAACTGTTACTCAATGGGCACACTAGACATAGGAGAATAAGAAATAATGAAACTCAATCACCTAGTGTTCAATAAACCATAAAACTGTAATTAGTAAAGACTTCCCATTTGACAAAAAACTTGTGAAAACTCAAAATCAAATTTGCAGAAATTAGCCTTAGACCAACATGTTATACCATATTTCACAATGGATTTGAAATGGATATGAGACCTCAATGTTAAAGATAATGACATAAATTAATTAACAGAAAAATATCTGCCACATATCTGCCACAGCCATTGGTAGAAAATTTATTCTTAGCCAAACAAAGAACAGAAGTAATTATTAATAAAAAAGATGATTTTGATGAAATCAAACAATTATGCTAAAATAATAGGATATGAAGGTACATAGTTGAATGGGAATAAAATATTTTTATAAAGTTTCACAAGTATATTCCTAAGGGTTTACTATCCAAAATTGTTGGGTTTCTTTATTTTTTTTCTTTCTCCTTTTATTGCTTTGTTTAAAACCTCTTCTTTAGTATGTGGAATGGTTCTTTGAGAGGGCAGGAGAGAAATATGGGGTGAAATATGCCAACATAATAAACAAAATATATTGATAAATTTTTACAAAATTTCACTTGATATTCTTACCTTGAATATTTCCAAGTACTAATTAGCCAAAGGGACTGAATTGGTGGATGCTCTTTTTTAATGTATAATTGTTTTTTTAGACAGATCAGCCTTGGTTCACAATCAGCACCTCAGATATTGGTGGCTAGTAGTTAAAAGTTTGGAGTCATGGGGTGGGAAGTGATTTAATGAGACAAAGCATAAAAAACTAAAAAAAAATAACCTTTAGGAAGCAGCTATTTTGTCAGGGTGAGCGGTCTTCCCAACACACACGATTTTCCTAAGAATTACTTTGGAAGAGTACTCTGGAACAGAAGGCAAAGCCTGGTCAGACTCCTTGAAAAAAATTAGTAATGGAGTGGGGTGAAAATGTTGGACTTTTAGCATATAAACTAAACTATGAGATTGCTAGTCATTAATATATATATATCCACATATATATATATATATATATATATATCTTTACTTTTTTAACTTTTGAGAAGTGATTTTCTGAGAAAGTATAGGAAAAACATGGTACAAAACCCCACCCTCCCCAAATGTAAAGTGGTACCTCAGAGTTGTTTTAATTTGCATTTCTCTAATCAATAGTGATTTAGAACATTTTTATGAGACTATTGATGGCTTTGGTTTCTTCTTCTGAAAACTGCCTGTTCATATCCTTGTCAATTGGGGAATAGCTTATTTTTTTTTTTATAAATTTGACTCAGTTTCTTATATATTTGAGGAATAAGGTTTTTATCAGCAAAATATGCTGTTAATTTTTCCCAGTTTCCTGCTTTCCTTCTAATCTTAGCTGCTTCAGTTTTGTTTGTGTGAAACCTTTTTAATTTAATGTATTCAAAATTATTCACTTTACTTCCTATTATCCTCTCTACCTCTTGTATGGTCATAAATTCTTCTCTTATCCTTATATTTGAAAATTAAAATTTTCCATACTCCCCTAATTTGTTTACAATATATCACCTTTGTGTCTAAATCATGTAACCATCTTGATCTTATCTTGGTATATGATGTGAGGTCTTTGTCTATACCCAGTGTCTTCCAAACTATTTTCCAGTTTCCCAGCAGTTTTTGTCAAATAGTGAGTTCTTGTCACAAAAGCTTGAATCTTTGGATTTGTCAAACAGTAGATTACTACAGTCATTTACTACCGTCCATTGTGTATATAATTTATTCCACATATCCACTAGTCAATAGCTATTGCCCACTCCACATAGTAAGTGGAGGATATTACTTCTCACTCGAGTAATGGAAGTTTGTTCATGGGAAAATGAGAACAATTTGTTCCAGTGGTCATCAAAGTGGCTGAAGCTGGTGCTGTGGAGCACTTAGAGGTGAGCACTTAGATATCAAAAATGCCAAGGTTATCCATTGAATCTCAGGCCATTGCCAGTTGTCTTGACTTTTGTCTTGCCACTGGACTCTGATGACCCTGGAGGAGTGAGACTGATGACTTTGTGTAGCTGTGCCTCATTTAAATCCAATTTACCCATAAGTCAACACATGACCCTTTTGATGTCATTGGTCCTCTTCTAAAATGAAGGATGAACAATGAGAGAGTTCCACAACTATAGTTTCTTCCTTCTGCAATTTGGAACCACCTTGGTCATTATAATTTCATAACTTTTACTTTTGATTTTCTTTTGCTGTTGTTCTTTCTGTGTGCATAATTATTGTAGTTGTGGATACTATTTCTCTGGTTCTTCTTAGTTTACTTTGCCCCAATCCATGTAACTATTTTGATGCTTCTCTGTATTCTTTATAGTCATAATTTCTTAGACTATAATAATATTAGATTCCTATAATATCCATTTTTTTACCCATTCCTCACTTGATAGACATCTTCATTTCCCTCCCCTTGCTACTATATCAAGTGTTATGATAAATATTTTGGTGCATATGGGATCTTCATTTTTTATATTGGCCTCCTTAGGGTGTATGCCAAGCAATGGAGTCTCTGGTTTAAGTGTACCTATGGACATTTTATCCAGAGTAAATTATAAAAATGATAATTTTTGATAATTACTGATTTTTAGTTTGTTGCTTTGTTTTAGGTGCAGCAATTCATGAAAAATAACTAAATTGTCATGTACCATTCAGTCTTCCATTAATGATGATCTTCTCTCAACTTCACTAAGAAGAAATAAGATGATGAATTCTCATCTGACTCATACTCAAAAACATTGCAGATTGGTAGGATACACCCATAACTTGTGTTCTATTGGCTATTATGCCATAAGATGACATTTGAGTTGGAATTTAGTGGAAGTAACATGTTAAAACTGAATTTTTTTGCTTTCCTTCTTCATATCCAGGTGACATATCAGAACTTCCACAGATATGAAGCCTCTGCCCAAAGGGCTGAGTTGCTTTCCTCTTCCTGGCCTTTCATATTGGCCCTAAATATGTCAAGCTTCTCTTGCATAGAGGCTCTAAGCAGCCACTTAGCAACTATTACACTCCCATGAAGGGTCTTAGTGGAGGGGAGAAAGTATGGTTCTGAACCAATTTATGGAGTTTACATTGCACTAAAGCAAGTTCATCTAGATATTAGAATCGAAGAATCTAATAGAAGAAATCTCAAGGGAAGTCTCAAGTATGATTTGGGCATCTCAGGTCACAGGAGTTATTTGGTGTTTAGGGGGAACTTATTTCCCTTTGTCTGAATGAGGCTCAATCCCAGGGGACTATCCTCTCTTTGGAAAGAAGGAGGCTCATGGGAGACATAGAGAAAACCTGCCTTTCTTGCCTCAAGTGTTCACTTTTGGTCCTTGTCCATATCTCATACTTTCTTGTATAATATTATCACTTTACTATTCTGCTGTCAATCCTCTCTCAAAATACTCAGAACAGGCGCCTCATCTTCAACATAAAAGAAATGACCTAGACAAAATATTCCTTGGACAGGTGATGTTAGGTCTTCTCTTTCTGTCAGTCATAAAACTTTAGAATCCTCTTTATTTTTTTTCCTTTTCCCTTCATCTCCTCTATCGATTCTGAGGCCCCAAGAACTTCTGTGACTTGTTCTAGGTTACAAAGATAGTAAGAGAGCTAGAACTTGAACCCAGTTCTCTGATACCACTGTTCTCTTCAGTATACCCTGTAAGTACCTTTAGTAAAATCTAAAATATACTTATTCAGAATATAGTCATGATGGATTTAGAAGTGTAAGGGACTTAGAATCTAATCCAACTCCCTCAGTTTAGAGATGATGAAACTGAGGCCTTGGGAGTTTAAATGACTTGCTCAGAGTCACATAAGTAGAAATGGCAGAGCCAGGATTTGAGCCCAAATCTTCTGAATCCAAAGCCAGCTAATTTTGTACGTTTCCATGAGTTGATCATATCCAAAGCATTTAGAAGCAGGGATGGAAATAATGTCTTTTAGGCTCCTTCACAATATATATAGATAGAAGCAGCAAGATAGAATCAAGACTGACAGATTATAGTGTCACATGCCACCACCGTTTTCTTTGCCTAGTGCTATATAAAAAATTTCCTTTTCCTGTTTTCTAAAGGATGTAAAAATTAGTACTGTGTTTAGAGGGATGTTAGGAGTCATGAGAATGATGAAAAATTAAAGGGTTCTGGTCTGAAAATTCAAAGAAATATACAGATAATTTCTGTCTATATCTATGTTTATATCTGCATATGACTGTATAAAAGAGATTTAAGAAGTACAGACTAGTGGATGAAGGACATATAAAGAAAGGTAAAAAATATGTGTCCTTCAAACTTGTTCTCTATTAGAATTACTAGATTTTGCTTATCTCACCATGTTCTATGCCTTCTACTTCTCAATTTCTGCTTATTTTGCTTCCTTCATAGTTAACCCTTTATAAAGAATTACACACGCATGTATTTATAACTAACAAGAATTAAATATATAGTCCTTACATAAATAGGACTAATTAAAGCACAATGAAATATACAGTTTTACAGATGAAACCAATGTAATTAACAATAATTTATGTGGAAAACTTCATTTTTTAGTGTTTCAAAATAAATTCACTGATGTTAGGGAGTTAATAATTAATTTGCAATGTTTATGATAAGACATTGACCCAATAATTCTGTTTTTATTTCTAGAAATTAATATTTATATAATTTAGAAGTTCAGTAAAAATTAAGATGAACATTTTAAACTCATAATTAGATCAATTTCTATTAATTTATAGTCAAGAGTGGTACATTTATTTAAGGTTAGAGGGATATTATTTGCATCACATTAACATTTTATTGAGGAAGCTAAAAATATTTGCAGTTATCAGAATAAAGTATCTTATTAGTTTTTTTAGTACATAGCGCTGAATTGATTTTTATATAAACAACACATTTTATGGTAAAGAAATCTGGTTGTTTTCATTTCATGCTTTTTGGATGCTCACTTATTTATTTTCTCAGTAATTGCTGCATATATCACTTATTTCCCCTGTCAGCTTTGGGATTTTTCCTCCCTACTGTACTTGTCTTAGTGCTATGTAAACTCTATGAATTTGTTCAGAAACACAGCTTCTATCCTCCTTCTTCCCCGCATTATGGTGGCACACTTCATATTAGTTCCATAAATATTAAGTGGGTATAAGAACTAAATAGAGCTTTTCTGAAAGAGATGGTTTAGCCCACATTGAGGGTCAGTCTGATCCTAGGGTCCATGTGAGTATTTTAAGGAAGAAACACAGCTTAGGCATATGGGAAATTTCCATATCTACAAACCCTAAACCCAAATGAGGTTAGCTATGAGTCTTGCTTTCAAGGCAAAAAATTCAGCAGTGTCTTGCAGCCACCTTTGGCCCCAATTTTTTGATATGCCTGAGATGTTGCTAGGAGTAGGGCAGCTCTGTTAGGACTGTAGACTGACCAGAGTAGCCCACCAGCATCGGAGTTTATGTGCTTTAGAACTCAAGACTAAACAAAGGGAGCCAGCAGGGCTTTAGAATTGCTGTCATTAGGTTGTGCATCTTTAAATAAGTCAATAATGAATAATCTAGATGAGGTAGGTGCCATTCCCTTGACATTTTGTGACTACTCAAAGGGATTCATTTAGCTTATAGAATCCAAATGCTAGAGCTTGAAGATCTATTAGAGAAAGTATGGTGCAGGGATTCATTAGGAGGCCTGGATTTGAGTCAAAAGACCCGAGATTGACTCCTACATCCAATATTTATCGTGTATGTGATCATCGACAAATTGCTGAGCCTTTATGAACCCCCATTTTTACAGTATAAAATGGTGACAATATATGCACTATTCATCTCACAAGAGGAACAGACCAAATCTTAATTCTCTGGATCAGTTTTCAAGGAGATAACAGGATCAGACTTCTATGTAGAGCGAGTTGCCACCTTAGCAGTCTCATCTGAGGGGGTTGGGAGGTATGCTCAATGTTCTTAGTTGTACCAACTATAATTCCTCCATTCTCATTTTCTTCCTTGACACCTTAAGACTTTTTTTGTCCTTACTTCCTATAAAGGTACAAATATGATTGGGAAAAGGTGTCATGCTTTAAGCCAGTATTAGATTAAAGTCTGGTAAGGATCCTCAGAAGAGGATAACATGCCCTTGGGAGAGCAAGAAAGATATGCCAGGGAGGATACTAAATTTCATTAATTAAAAAAAAAAGCAGTGAAGATCTGAAAGACAAGAAACCTAGTTCATAATTTTGGTTAGAGGTAGTCTTTTGAGAAAGACACAAACATAAGTAACTTCATACATTGCATATTTTTAATTGGATGTCCCACAAGGACCTCAATCTCATTTGGTCCAAAACCAAATAAATCATCCCTCTACCCATCTAGTCCACTTCCTGACTTACCAATTTCTGTTTATAGCATCAATAGGTTGGCACAGGAGAAAGAGCACTGCCTTTGGAGGACCTGAATTTAGTTCTCACCTCTGAAGTTTATTACCTGTAGGATCTTGGGCAAATGATTTAATTTCTCTTGTCCTCATTTTCCCCATCTATTAAAAAAAGGAGTGGTTTGGACCATATGACCTCTAATGGCCCTTTAGACTCTAGACCTACAGTTAAATGATAGTGTGAGTTAGGCTTGAAAACAGAGTCATCTTTGAGTCAGAATCTCTTTTGTTTCTCCATACAATGATCAATAACTCCAGATTTATTCTAAGTTCTGCCACAATATTTCTACGTCATCTCCTCTTCTCCATTTATATTACTGCCATCAATGAGATTTGATTTCTACAATTCTACCTTTGCTAGTTGCAAGCCATGAGAATAAGGGTAAGTCACTTGACTTTCATGTGCTTGTTTCTTCCTCTGTAGAAATGAGATAATGTCTACATAACCTACCTCACATTGTTGGGAGACTCAAATAAGGTAATATATGTAAAATGGTCCCCAAGCCTTGAAAGGATATGTAAATGTCAGCTACTATTAATACTGCTACTAAATTCTAGGCTTAATTGTCTCTACCTGGACTCGCTTCTAACCTCTTATCTCTAAAATCCATTCTTCACATCAATTTCTAGCTGATGTTCCACTTGGAAAGGTTGGCCATGTCACTCTATTGCTCAAAAACATTATGTGGCTCCTTATTACCTATTAGGCTAATGAAAATTCTTCCCAGTCTGGCATTTAATGTTTACCCCAATGTGTTTCCAACCTAGCTTTACAGGCTTACTTTATATTACTACCCAACATATATTCTGCTTTCCAATAAAATTAGACTACTAGTTATTTGGTCTCATCCCAAGCTCTCACAATATTGTGAATTTGAACAGGCATCCTAGAATGTATTTCCACTGTATTACCTCCCATAGAAATGTGTCTGTTTTTCAGGGAACCCAACCTGTTCTAATCTACCCAGATCTCCCACATTAAAAGCGAGCTACGTTTCCTCAAATCTTCTCATAATGTTTTCTTAGATTCTTTTTATTGCCCCCATCATATTCTACTTTGTATACTTCTATTTCATCCTTTTCTTAGACTGCAAGTACTTTGAGGGCATGGACTTTGTCACTTTTTAACTGTGTGCATGTGTGTGTATATCACTAGTACATATCTCAGAGATCCTTTCATATCAGTAGGCATTTTGATTTTTTTTAATTGAAAGCAAATAAGAATTCTATTATTAATGAATAAAATATATATTTTTAATTGTGGACATACTTTATGTCAGGAGAACACAGATGGAGTTGTCCCATTTGTAAATCAAAGAACTATGAGAATAAAGTCACTTAAGTTTTGGGATATACAATGTAAGAACAGTTGTTGAGGAAAACAGGAAGAATTTCCATCACTCTTCTTCCCCTCAATTTTTCTAGGAAAACCATAATTATATTCTTTGCCAATAATTTAATAAATAAAATAATAATTAAAATAATGTTGAAAACTATGAAAACCTTGTTAGGAAAGACAAGGTGAAGGTTTTAGAAGAAGCAAGAACAATAGCAAATAAGGTTAATTAATGCCTATGCCTTTGTAGGTTAAGAATAAAATTTAATATTGAGTCTGATATTTCTACCAAATAATCAAATCCATTCTTGAAGAAAAACTACCTACTACTTACTCTTCAAAGAACTACATCAACTTTGGCTTTCTTTTTTTTAATTAATTAATTTTTAGTTGTTAACATTCATTGCCACAAGATTTTGAGTTCCATTTTTTTCTCCCCATCTCTCTTCTCCCCCCCATCCCAAGACGGCTTGCATTCTGCATACCTCTTCCCCCAATCTGCCCTCTCTTTTATCACCCCCCTCTTCTCTTATCCCCTTCAAAAGGCAGGATAGATTTCTATACCCAATTGAGTGTGTAAGTTATTCCCTCCTTAAGCCAAATCCGATGAGAGTAAGATTCACTCATTCTCTCTTAACTTCCCCCTCTTCCCCTGCACTGTAAAAGCTTTTTCTTGCCTCTTTTATGTGAGATAATTTACCCTGTTCTACCTCTCCCTTTCTCTTTCTCCCAGTACTGTTCTCTCTTATGGCTTAATTTTATTTTTTAGGTATCATCCCTTCATATTCAACTCACCCTGTGCTCTCTGTCTGTGTCTCTGTATCTCTCTCTCTCTCTCTCTCTCTCTCTCTCTCTCTCTCTCTCTCTCTCTCTCTCTCTCTCTGTCTCTCTCTGTCTCTCTAAATATATATACATATATATATACATAAACATATATACTGATATTTTAAGTACACAAGATTATAAGGCAATATAGATCATCCACCATGCCTAGCATGTGGATATTACTTTAAAAATTAAAACAAGAGGGGCAGCTAGATGGTGCAGTGGATAAAGCACTGGCCCTGGATTCAGGAACACCAGTTCAAATCTGGCCTCAGACACTTGACACTCACTAGCTGTGTGACCCTGGGCAAGTCACTTAACCCCATTGCCTAGCTAAAAAAAATTAAAACAAGAAAAATTAAGGAGTATGGGGAAAGAAGAGAAATAAGCTAAGAAATCAACATCTAGTGTTCTAGTATGTAGCTTTTTAGAATAACCCCTACTTGAGAACTTAAGGGCATCCATAATCTCAGTAGCCTCGATTATTTACATCCTGAACTCCTCCCCACCATCCAGGACTTCTATTTTCTTCTAGTACTCTCTTTTTCATTTGATCTCATCAATTCCAATGGGTTTAACTATCATCTCTATGTAGAAGGCTCCCAAATAGATACATTAATCCCCCATCTCTCTCCTAAGTTGGCCTTCTATATTATCACCTACCTTCTTTATGTTATGTACTTTAGGTGTCTAAAATCCCCCGTGTCCAAAATGGAACTTATTACCACCACCACCCCAGCCCATCTCTTCCCTCTAAGTTACCCAATTTTTGGCAAAGGCACCCCAATCCTTCTGGTAACTGAAGTTTTCAATCTAGGAGTAATCTTCAACTTTTTATTAACACTAAACTTCTCATTTCTAATCAGTTGCTGACTGTTGCCTATTTTGCCTATCCATCTATCACCCATGTCCCCCTTTCTACAGTCATATGACTGCCCTTAGTTCAAGCCCTCATTGCCTCTATTGTAATTACCTCTATTATAATACCTCATTACCTCTATTGTAACAATGGAATAGCCTTCTACTTTGTCACTGTACTTTGTCTCTCAGGTCCTCAATCTGTCCTCAACACAGGTGCTAAATCAGTGAATAAAGCAGTCATCAAGTCTTTATTAAGCACCTTCTCAATTCTAAGCATTGTGCTAAGCTCTGGAGGTGCAAAGACAGAAAATAAAAACCCCCTGTCTTCAAAAGAGTTTATATTTTATGGCAGAGGCAATACACACACACACACACACACACACACACACACACACACACACACACACGGATACCAGGTAATGAGGTGAGCACTAAAAGCTAATGACATCAGCAAAGGATTGATGCCAAAGGTTGCAAGTGAGCTAAGTTTTGAATAAAAAGTGTCCATTTTAAGAAGCTAAAATGAGGAGGAAGTACATTGCAGGCATAGGGGACAGCCAGTTCAAAGAAATGGAGGTGGGAGATGGAGAGTTATACCTATGGAAATGTAAGAAAAAACTACCAGGGAGTTGGAGGGGCAGAGCCAAGATGGAAGAAAAAAGGCAGCAACCCAGCCAAACTCTCCCAATATTCCCTTCCTAACAGCAGAGCCAACAAAAGGCCAGGGTGAGACATTTTTTTTCCAGCCTAAGACAACTTTGGAGGTCCACAAGAGAGATCTGTGATGGGGGATGGGGGGATGCCACAGCTGCTGCAGCAGCTGGTCAGAAAGAAATGATAGAAGAAATCTTGCTGCCACTGGGTGCAACTGATGCTGATGGACATTCTATTACTTATATACAATTCTGGGTTAGAGTTTTAGGGCAGAAAAGCACTGGTGGTTGGCCACAAGGGAGCATGGATCTTTGTCTCAGTTTTAAGGCAGAGAGGGGCACAATCACTTGGGGCTACAGGACAGCAGGACACCTAGTCATGGTTCCAGGACTGACCCAGTATGAGAAGCTGCAGGGGAACAACAGAGAACAAGAGAGCAGTGACCACACCTCTCCCAAGATCATATCACCTTGGAAACACAAAAAAACTTGTAGACCTCATGAAATATCTCTGAAAACAGCAGCATGAAAAAAACCTGAACCTTGGGATAGTGTCTCAAAACCCCTAGATGAGCAGAACCTTAAACTTTAACATATACGTCAAAGTCAAGAGATTGGCTGGAAAATGAGCTTGCAATAATAACAAAAGAATTAGATCATAAAATGCTACTGCAGTAATAGGGAAGACCAAGACACAAACTTAGAAGAGAACAACGTGAATCCACTTACAACCAAACTCTCAAAAATGCTTATTAGGTACAAGCCCAAAGAGAATTCCTGGAAGAGATAAAGAAAGATACAAGAGTAGTAGAGAAAAATTGGGAAAATAAATAAAAGTGATACAGGAAAGTTATGAAGAGAGAATTAACAGCTTCATAAAAGAGATACGAAAGAAAATAACACATTAAAAGCAGAATTGGTACAATGGTCAAAGAGGCACCAAAGAAGTCACTGAAGAAAACTCCTTAAAAAGCAAAATTAGAATGGGAAAAGTTAGTACAAATGGAAAAAAAAAGTACAAGAACTCACCAAAGGAGATGGAGCAGAATCCATTTATGCTTCAGCTGAAGTAAAAAAAAGGGGGGGGGATAGCAATCATGATATCAGACAAAGAAAAACTAAATTTAATTAAAAGAGGTAATCAGGGAAACTACATTTTCCTAAATGGCACCATAGAAAATGAAGTAATATAAAAAAATTATAGTAAATTGATAAAGTCCTCTTTTCTCGGTCATATAGGGAATTGAATCAAATTTATGAAAAATAAGAGCCATTCCCCAATTGATAAATTATCAAGAAATATGAACAGTTTTCAAAAGCCATCAAAGATGTCTATAGTCATATGAAAAAATGTTCTAAATCAGTATTGATCACAGAAATGCAAATTAAAATAACTCTGATGTACCACCTCATACCTGTCAGAAACTTGAACACATGAGGGAAAAGTGATACACTACTGTTGGTAGAGTTGCAAATCAATCCAACTGTTCTGGAAAATAAGTTGGAACTATAGCTAAATGGTTATAAACTGTGCATCCTCTTTGACCTAGCAATATCACTACTAGCTCTCTACCCCAAAGATATCAAAGGAAAAGGAAAAGGACTTATATTTACCAAAAAATATTTATAGCAACTCTTTTTGTGGTAGCAAAGAATTGAAAATTGAGGGAATGTCCATCAATTGGGGAATGGCTAAAAAAGTTGTGTCATATGATTGTGATGGAGTGATGGAGTACTATTGTACTGTAGGGCTGGTAGGAGGTGCAGAGGAGAGTGTGCCCATCCTGGAGTCAGGAAGACTAATCTCTTGGAGTTAAAATGTGGACTCAGACACTTACTAGTTGTGCGAACCCAGACAAGTTGCTTAAACTTGTTTGCCTCAGTTTCCTCATCTGAAAATGAGCTGGGCAAACCCTTCCAGTATCTTTGCCAAGAAAATTCCAAATGGGATCATGAAGAGTAGGACCAAACTGAAAAGGACTGAACAACAGCAACAACAAAGATCATAAGAAATGATAAGTAAGATGATTTCAGGAAAACAAGGGACAATCTATATGAACACATGCAAAATAAAATGAGCAGAACCTGGATATCATTAAACACAGTAACATCAATATTGTAATGATAATTTACAGTAAATGATTTAGCTATTCTTATCAACACAGTGATCCAAGAAAATTCCAAAGGACTCATGATGAAAAATACTGTCCACTTCCAGAGAAAGACCTGAGGAACTCTGAGTGCAAATTGAAGTATAGTTTTCTGACTTTATTTTTTTGTTTGTTTTTTATGCATGATATTTCTAATATGGAAATATGTCTTACATGATTTCACGTGAACAGTTAATATTATTGCTTTCTTCTTGGTGCATG
Organism: Vombatus ursinus; assembly: GCF_900497805.2. NCBI lineage: Eukaryota > Metazoa > Chordata > Mammalia > Diprotodontia > Vombatidae > Vombatus > Vombatus ursinus. The sequence goes on from NW_020954639.1 coordinate 5,007,306, forward strand.
GGTGAAGTGCAGGAGGGATAGAATCTGGAACTCAATTGAAAAAAAAAAAGATTGTTAAAAATAAAATATTTTTTAAAAAAGATTACCTGGGCTGTATAGAGTACATAAAGTGGAGTAATGTGTAATAAAACTTGAAATATTGGATCCCATTTGCAAATAAAGACATAAATATTTATCCTTGAGACAAAAGAGAGACATTGGATTTTACTGAGGAAGAACAGTTACCTGTTGGTTTTTTGTTTTGTTCTGTTTTGTTTTGTTTTAGGAAAATCCCTTTGGTGCCTTTGTAGAGGATAGACTAGAAGGAGAGATACTAAGGATACCAATTAGGAAACTGGCTATGGCAAATGTGAGAGGTGATGAGTACCTGATTAGAGTTATAGGTATATGATTGGAAGCAAGAATATAAATGAGAGAGGTATTGTGGGGGTAGAAAAGACAGGATTTGGCAACTGATTTAACATGGGGGAGGTGAGCAGGAATGAGTTCAGTACAATTTTGAGGTTGTGAACCTCAGCGACTGGCAGAATGGTAAGGTAAGGTCCTCAAGAAAAAAAAAATAGAGACATGAAAAAAGTGGGCTTTGGAGGGGATGATAAAAAGTTCTGTTTTTGACCTGTTGACATTCCTAAAGCATAGGTCTGAATACATTGCTCAACACTATCCTGCCCAGGAGCCTTAATGGGTCCCTATTCCATCTAGGATAAAACACAAACTTTTTTTAGGCATTTAAACACCTTCATAGTCTGGCTCCAACCTATCTTTTCGTACTTATTTTCACATGACTCCCTCATATACTCTATTATTAGAGGATAATTGGCCCACCTTATGTTCTCTGTACACAATATTACATCTCACCTTGCTGTGCCTTGAACTTCCTTTTGCTTGTAATTCTCTCTCTCATTACTAGTCTGGGAATCTCTGGGTCTCAATTTTCTGATCTCCCCTCCAAATTCTAGTGCTCTTCCCGCAAAAAAAAAAATTATTCTGTATATACTTTGCATATACTTTTCATTTATTTGTGTACATGCTGTTTTTCCCCCAGCAGATGATACCTTCCTTCAAGGCAGGAACTATTCTCATTTTTCTCTTTGTTCCCATGGGTCTTAGTAATACATATTGCACATAGTTGGTTCTTGAAAAGTGCCTCTCAGAATTGAACTGCTCTCAGTTTTGGCTCCCAATTGTATACCTGGGACCCAAAAGGCTTGTTGGGTGTTCTGATAAGGTGTTCTGATAGTTAAGATTGGAGGCCAGATGTATCTCTTGTAGAAAGTACCATATGGAAGCCTTCTACAAGTTTATGCATGACTACAATATTCTACTATATTCCACTCACTAGACTCTAGTTGACCTACTTTTTCATAAGAGTGATAGAGGGAATGTCAGTAGTCTTTGTCTCTCTTTCTCTCTGTCTCTGTCTCCCAATCTCCCTGTCTGTCTCTGTCTCTATCTGTTTCTTTGTCTCTGTCTCTCTTACCTTCTCTCTGTCTCTGTCTGTCTTTCTATTTCTCCCTGTGTCTCTGTGTCTGTCTCTCCATGCCTGGATCTGTCTGTGACTGTCTGTCTGTCTCTCTCTGCCTCTCTGTCTGTCTCTGTCTCTGTCTCTCTCTCTCTCTGTCTCTCTCTCTCTCTCTCTCTCTCTCTCTCACACACACACACACACACACACACACACACACACACACACACACACACACAAATACTCTTTCCACATACATTTCTGGTCAAGGAATAAGAAAATGAATCATTTATTAACATAGCAGTTATTTCAAGATGAGAATTGGGCATCTTTTTATAGTTATTTAAGGCTTAACATGCCTTTGAAAGGGAAATGAACATAGTTTCAGTGTGCTTTTATGAATGTATGGAAAATATTAAGACATATTTAATAAAACTAGGATTTTAAGCAACCTCTAGATACTATAATTGGCTGTACTCTGGATCCCATAATTAGCTGCCGAAATCTCTTCAGTAAGTACTCAGAAAGAACTTTCAAATAAAATTGCAATCATAACTTCCCCTGGCAAAGATGCAGGTGCACCAGGCCTCTCTGAATTAATGGTCATTTACAAATTCAATTCTTACTTTCCAGTCAATATGAGTTGCCAGTTATGTCTTCAAATTTAAACTTAGAGACACGGGACAATTTCTCAAGACACATGTGCTGGTGAAACAAGATGCATTTGAGGCAACTAAGAATGATTTTTTTACATTGTTGAAAAAGTGAATCTGTTGTGATTTCTATTTCCTCTCTGCCTATCCATATCCTACATTTCCTCCCAAGTTTTACTCAATCACTGCTTCTTTATTAAAAAAAAAAGTATTTTCTGACATCATCAACCAAATATACTACTTCTCTTCTCTACACTCTTTTGGTTTGTCTCAATTACTTAGGATTTGTTTAATAGTGTATCTGACATAGTTAACTTTTGGTAGGCATGATTTCCCTCTCAATCTGTTAGCTCCTAGAAATATGCTTTTTTTTCATCTTTATATAACATCATAGTACCTCATGCAGTAATCTACATATAGTCAGTATTGGATAATTAATTATTGATGTTTGGTTATTCTAACACTCGGACATCGTAAGGCAGCCTACAGTTCCACCCCCCTTCACTGAACTGTAAAGAGAACCAGATTAAAACATAAATGGAAAATATTTAACAAAATAAGTAAAAAATATAATAGAACATAGATAATGTTAATGTATGGTTTTCAAAGCAAATATTCAGTCCAAAGGGATTCTTTTGGGCCATTTACAGACCCTGTTTTAATTAGATTTTAACACTTGTTTTGTGGAGTATATATGGTAGTGTTGACTATTTAAACCATTGTTTTTATATAGGCTATCACTCCACAGGCCTGGAATCAAGGTGAATTCTGAAGTTTCTGGGTCATCCAACAATTTGTGGAATACTTTCTGTTGGAAAGTTCATCCTTTTGTGTTTACTTCTAAACTCAAGAGGCAGAGAGCAAAGATTGCAGTTACATTATTGATGATGGATTATATAGCAGGCTTAATAAAAAAAGGATCATATCTATTTCCATCTTGAAACTAGTAATCCAAGGAAAGACTATTGGAGGAATTTGCTATTTATTGAGTTCTGAATAAATGTTTCCATCTGAATGTCCTAGTATGGAACTGGGACTCTAGGTGTATCTTCTTGTATTATGCTTCTAGAGAGACTGGAAATACTTCAAGAGCCTGTGGATAGGTTAGGTAATGCTGACTTGAGGAAAATATGGGGAAATATGTTCCTACTAGAAAGAATGTTGTACCTAGTCAGGACCATGGAAAATATTTGCTCAACTTGCAATACTTGTTCCCAAAATATTTCTTAACAATTTTTTTTTTTATTCTTCAGTTGAGAAATTACATGCTTCCTTCATCTCATTAGATATTGATCTAACATATAATAGCAGGGCACCCTGGCAGGTATAATGGATTTGTAGTGAGAAGGCCTGGATGTGAGTCTTGGCTCCTTCATTCATTAGGCAATTGACAATGGGAAAGATATCTAACCTTTCTGACCCTCAGGTTTTTCAACTATGAAATGAGAATAGTAATATTTCTACCATTTACTTCACAAAGTTCATAATTCATAGATATAGAGACAGAAAGGAATTTGGAGACAATTCAATCCAGCACCTTCATTTTGCATATGAGGAAACTGAGGCCTAGTGTAGTTAAAGTTTTTTAAATTATTATTTTAAATCTAGCATTTTCCCCACTGAGTCTAGCTGTCTCTTGATTGACATAATTCATGTAAAAAAGTACTCTATTATCATAATGTTCTACATAAATGTCAGTTTCTGCTATCACTCAGATGGAATGTTGACATAAGGGATTTTGACCAAGTCTCTGAAATGAAGAAGAGTGTGAAATCTATTCCATTTTAAAAAAAGAATCAACCTATTTTCCAAAGGAATAATTATTATTTGTGCCTGCTTTTATATCAAAAGTTTTTTTTTTCTAACATATTCCCTTCCATAAAATTTTCTCTTGTGGCAACAAAGAATAATTAGAACAAAATCTCAAAAAGAATTTCCATCTGATTGTGTATAAACCATTTCCCAAGCACAGTTCCCCACTTCTCTTCTTTTTTTTTGTTTTTATGAAGAAAAAACACTTTCAGAATAAACTAGCTAACATTTATATTATATGTTATATTCATACATAAATGTAGTTATACTATGCTATTCAAGAAAGTAGTTGAGAAACATTTTCTGCAGTAAACTTAATCTCAAAGGAGGCAAGTGAATTGTCCACTAAAGAAGATGGGGGGGGGGACTGAATCTTTCCTTGAGAGTGGGTACACTGGACCTGAGAGGGGTAAGAATACCAAGTATATATTGTCAAAAGAACATGCAAAACATCCATTTGCAAACGGATCCTCGTATTTCTTTTATTCTTTGCATTTAAATGCTCTTCTTTTAAGTTTCATTATGACTGAATAAGCTGTGAATCATAGAGGGGGAAAATATTCAATTATTATGTTGACATAGTAGTACAGAAATCCTCTCATTGCTAATGGAAGTTTCACATTTGGACTGAAATTGGTGTAAATGAATTTCCCGTTAAGGAGCATTAATTTCACTATTTTCTCATTTGATATAAATGCCTTGTAATATCAAGATGCGTGTTAGTTTGCAACTGGATAGAAATGAAGTAGGCGAGGTAGGATCCTCCTGACAAGTTTTATAGCTATTAGTTACTCAGTTTGGCATCAGGAAGAAAAAAAAATCAGTTCCTCCTCTTGCTTTCCTAGGCTAATTATATACAAATGTTTTACTCAGGTTGATGCAAAGTCCTCTACTGCCACCCCCACCTCACTGCCCAAAAGCATTTGACAAACTCCTTTTTGTCATCTACATTTTCTTAGTCATTAACCAGCCATATTATAGTCAAACAATTATCTTATCATTCATTTTGTAAGACACCTTGTGAAACCTGATAGACATTTTTCAGTATTAATGGAATACAATTATACTCAGGTAATACCCAATGCATTTTGCATTGAATGAATCATTTAGGGAAAAAAATGAAAGGCCAAATAAGAGCTAATATACCAGATAGGATGGAGAGGGAATACTATTATGTATATTGGAACCTATGAAAAGCTGTCACTAGATAAATGTTCAAAATAAGCACTTAGAGTTTCTGATGAGATGAGTTTTGTTGATAATATTAAGCCAAGTATTTCATTAGTAGCCCAGTCAATTTCTCTTCTCTCTTCCCCGCCTCCTCTTTTTCTGTCTCTTCCTCTCCCTCCCCTCCCTTCTTCTCCCCTCATACTTCTATGTGCACAAAGGAACCATCTTCTGTGTCTATTATTAGTACCTTGCTGTTACATCTTTTAATTGGGGAAAACATCTACTATTCTGTTTCCCTGGGTCAGGTTTTATCTGTCTGTGGCCACAAAGACAAGCAGAAACAGCTTGCCTAATCATCCCTGAGAACTCCAAAAGAGAATCTGCCAATAACAATATGAATGCATGTAGATGCAGCTAATTACTACTTGTCTAGTGCTTCCTGATGAGACCATTCTCTTTCTTCTAAGTTCTGGATTGCTTTAAGGTATTATAGCCTCTGACAGAATTGTCCGCTGGTCCTCTTTGCTGCTGTATTCTACTGCTACATCACCTATTCAGTTATTTGGATTCTATCTCTCTACCATGTATCACCTGCATTTTTCTCAGATGCTTCTGATCTAGACTACAGGAAGTTATGACTCATTTCTTCCTTAAGCTCTTTCAGCATTCAGTCATCTTGCACATTAGAACTCCCTTCCAAAACAAAATGGACCCATAACAGCAGTGCTTGTTACTCAAGTTTCCACTTGGAATGTTACTTTTAATTGACCATTGACTGAATTCACAATTGCTGGATCAAAGAGGGTTGCAGAGAACAACAGGATTGTGTTCATGAGAGATACACATCCCTAAAGTTATTTCTTGTCATTAATGCCTAGAAGCAATTAACTCTTGTTCCCTTTTTAATTAGGATGATCTATATCTCTTACTCTTTTTTTTTCATTCTAACATAGGAAGATGATGAAGTATTCTTCCTTAGATATCACAACCTAGATCACCAAGGGCTACCAAAGTGCTTAAATTATTCCTTATTCAGTTTTAGGAAATATGTTAGTAAATTAAAGAAATTAAGCACAGAAAAGTAAGAAATATGTATTACTCCCAAACACCATGATGTATAATAATGATTATTCTCCTATCAAATTGATGTCAGTCTTAGAGGTTTCAACACTCATAATGTCTTTCAGTATTTTCTTATTTTGATTAACTTTAAACAACATATATATGACAATAGGATGTAATATAGTAATTAAATAAGATGGGCAAATTACGCCACAAAATGAAAAATATTTTTATTATTTTAAAAATATTTTGGCAATTTTTGGCAATTTGCAGCATGAGCCACAGGTTGTGTGATCTTCATGAAATATTTTGCAGATATGGGCATAGTTCTTGAGCTCAGAGCTAACATTTTAAGCCTGTCCACATAAAGCCAATTTCTTTCAATGTATTTAAAAAGTACAGAGAAAGTCAGAAACTAGTAAAGGATATAGAGAAAATGGTGTTATTGATATCTAAATTCTTCACCAACTTTTTTTGTCCTTTTATTAATCTAAAAGGAGTTCATGTAAGATGATTTCCTATTAATTTCTTAAGTGGAATTTCAAATCCCATGGGATAGGATGCCTATGCATTGATCCGAGCTTAGCTGTTTGAAAATTTTTAGGGATGCATGATTTCATCATTGTCAAGATTCCCTCACAGTAAAATAGATTTGTATCATTCCATGCCTTGCTCTGTGCAATTCTTGTTCATGTTTTCTTGAACCTCATATGTCTGGTTGCTATGAATATTGAGTCAATACAAGCACCTCATTATTTGTTTGGTTACAACTAGCTAATCTTCCTTATTTCATTTGCTTAAGTGTTATTTCTATTTTGTGGGATTTAGGTCTCAGAAGAATCTCAGAGTATGAAGGGTATCTGAGGACCATCTAGGCCTATATGAAGCTGAAGAAAAATCTTCTTTGTAATCTATATATTTAGTAAACTATTCATCCAGCAATATCTCTGATGATAAAATGCTATAAAAATGATGTCAGATTTCTTCTGTTTATTTCTCTTTTTTGTCCTTCTTTCAATTTCATCATCAAGTGCTCTCAAGCTAATCTGGTTTGCTTGATATTCCACTAAGCTCTGTGGCTTCCCTGATCTTTAGCTACTTATCCCCCATTTTTTGAGTTATACTTTTAAAAATCTTTCATCAGCATCCTTTGTAGTGTTTTCCCAATGAATTTACAAGCAACATTGCCTTTGTCAGTCTTCTTGACAAGAAGAATGAGTGTTTGTTTAATGAACAAGGTATTTTTTTGGCTAATTTGACCTCCTTATTGTGGTAACTGTTCCACATCAATTAAATATTTCTGGAAAACACAAACAGAGTCAGCACCTTGGCTTTAATCCATTTCCTTTTGTTGTTGTTGTTGTTGTTTTTGATTTGATGGTTGGTTTAAACAGGTTTTGCTAGAGTTCCTTACTGTGCCCCTTTCCCCTTTATCCTTCCTTCTAATTTATATGTACTTTGATTTTTGATTTCCTCTAATCTCTTGTTGATTTGTCTTCTCACAGATAGAATGTCAAAAATGACTTCTAAATATGTAACTAGTGGTTTTAGAACATAGTCTATTTTCTATTTCTGTACTTAAAGCTGTTCACAGCTTTCCAAATCTGGTAAATTTGCATTGCCTTCTCAACAAATAACCATGATGCCTAGGTACAAGATTTCTGGATAATTAGAATTTTTTTAAATCTATTTTTCTTCTTGATCTCAAACAGTATTTTGTGCTATGGTTTTTGATACCTTTTCCTGTGCTTATTTTTGCATGGGGATCACAGAATATCATACCATGTACTGATTTAAGTTGGAAGATTTTGTCAGTTTCTTCAGTTTCTATTATGATGAATTAAATGTCCTTATGGTATTTTGTTTACTTATACTCATCTCAATAATACAAGTCAAGATATTTGAAAGTCCTATGAAACAATGAAATTTTACAACCTGTAACGTATATTTTCTTCTCACTTTGCTTTCATCTATAGCCATTATTTTTATTATTTTAAAAATATTTTGGCAATTTTTGGCACTTTGCAGCATGAGCCACAGGTTATGTGCTCTTCATGAAATATTTTGCAGATATGGGCATAGTTCTTGAGCTTAGAGCTAACATTTTAAGCCTGTCCACATAAAGCTAATTTCTTCCAATGTATTTGAAAAACTTGTGGAAACTGGCAATATCTTTTAGGTTACCAGTGTGCTATTTCAGCAAATCCCCACTTGTGTAAGTTATGTGATCTCAGAGCCATCTGAAAAACTGAATGCTTATTTATTTTCTGGATGATGTTGATATGTAAAGAGAAGCTGCCCTGGTGAGATTATAATATAAAGAGAAATTGAAGATTTACTTGGGAGAGTGAAAACACTGGAAGTAGACAGCTAGGTAGCTGTTTCAGGCCAAAATTTCACAGTTTAAACAAATAAATAATAAAAACAGCAACACAACATTTTGTGATGACCACTTTTGATAGATTTAGCTCTTCTCAGCTATGCAATGATCTAAGATAATTTCAAAATACTCATGATAGAAAATGCTATCCAGATCCAGAGAAAGAACTATGGAGTCCGAATGCAGATCAAAGCTTACTATTTTCTCTCTCTCCTTTCTATTTCTTGTGATTTTCCCCTTTTGTTCAGATTTTTCTTTCACAACATGACTAATATGGAAATATCTTTAATATGATTGTACATGTATAGCCAATATCAGATTGCACAACATCTTGAGAAGGGGGGAAGTGGAGGGAGGGAGGAAAATTTAGAACTCAAAATCTTATAAAAGCAAATGTTGAAAACTAAAAATAATTAATTAAAAAACAGCAACAGCAACAACAGCAACATTAACAAACTTTCTGCTAAATAAGATCCAAATCAGACTGACACTAAACATTAAAAAGTAATTCTCAATTTTATTCATGCCAAGCATTCTAAACTTTCAAATCTCAATCAGTGTAAGGTACTTTTAGTTGTACAAATTAACTATGACTTTCAACTTATTTAGGAAATTGCTAAGCATTTTAATCCAATAAACTGTATCTTATAAACTTCAATATTTGAAATCAGCATAAAGATGAGAAATTAATCTCCTCTTTGCTATATGAAATAAGAAATGTTGCAACCAATGTAAAAGAGCAGAGGCATAGCAGTTGCTGTTGAATATCCTTTTATCTGCAACGAGGAGAGAAACTTGTGTACAATGACTGGAAGGAGTTTTAATTAATTTCAAGTAGACATGAAAATGCTAAGTTCATATATGCAAAGCAGTTTCAGAAGCATTAAATAAGTCAGTATGTTGTGACTATTCAGTGCTGGGATAAATGATTTATTTCATTTTCAGAAAACTATTCAGAGACATCTATGTGTGTTTGTGTGTGTGTGTGTGTGTGTGCATATGTCTGTGTATGTGTGTAAGTGTGTGTGTGTGTGTAAATGATATATCTGGGCTACATATGTAGAGAGTATGAATGGCACTTATTGACTCTCATATGTATTTTCTTCCTGTGAAGCTATTATCAATATGAATCTTGTTGAAAATGAGACTTCATAATTGATTTTCTTGGATTTCTGTTTCATGTTTGCATATTTTCCCATACATTTTCATTGTTCTTTTCTATTTTGAGCCCCTGTATTTAGGGGGCATATTCTAAAACAGATGTACTGTTTTTGCAAGAGAACTGATTGTTCTTTTCATCACATCTCTTCACGAGTCAGAAACAATCCAAGTGACATAGACAACTTGAAGAGAAGGTTCTTCTCTGAACACATTATGTTCTGTCATCACTTCATAATATTAGGTTTTGCATTGGATTTTTTTTATTTAACCTGTATAGAGTTGGCTTGGTTTTATTAGAAAACTAGATTAGCCCATCAAAATATATGTATGAAATTTAGCCTATGAGTAAACATTGATATCACTGAGTTTTGTTCAAGCATATATAAAAAAAGGGGGGGGGAAGGAACCAAGATCAGGGAATATTTTGGTTCAAATTTCCTAACTTTCCTACAGGGAGGATTTTTCTTGTGATATTTTATTAATGGCATCATAAAATACCTACAAGAGAATGACAGTAAAACAAAAACCAACTCTCCCCCCCCCACAAGTTTATCATGAGACAGTCTGGCCTAGTAGATAGGGAATTGCTCCTGGAATTATAACAACATAGATTGAAGTTTTGCCTCTGACACATAATAGCTTTTTGACCATGATTGATTCACTTAAACTCTCAGTGTACTAGAAAACTTTCTAAAACTATCAATTTTATGTGAGTTGTAGATCTGTATCAGTGGAGGGACTTTCCACATTTGGAATAGCCAGCAGGTATGAAATTGTTAGTCTTAAGTCATTCCTCTCTCTCCCAAAAAGGCTTTCACTTTTAGAATATACTAAGAATTAGTTATTTCCATACAACAAAAAAAAAAGAAAAAAGAAATCAGATACTCATTTCCACATCAGAAACAGATTTGAGTAACATCAAAAGTATATATGATCTCTCCACTATGGTATGCTTCTTTATCTTTTATTTTACCCATTCTCTTGAGTCATACAGTCGTATATAGCTTATATTTTAGAGGTAAAAATACACTATGCATGTCTAAGAGATATATAGAAGAAAGAATAATTTCCCCAAATAGAAGCATACAAAAATAAGGAATTCATTTGTATTATTTTTTTAATGCTGAACATTTGAGTTTACATAAATATAATAAATCACTACAGAATTGTTTGGAACAGTTAGGAAATAGTTAGCATTTCCAAAATTTGGTGTGTTAACTTTCCTTATTCCAGCAATTCCACTGTCACATTACATATGCCTAAATACTAGTATTACTGTATCTCTCCAAAAAGGGAGCCATTCTGGAGCACCCAATAGTATCTGTTTTGAAGTCATGTCTATACTTAACTACCAATCAGTATTCAAATGGATTTGTGATCCCATCTTTTGAGGAATTCCTTATAATGATATAGGTTATAACCCATTCATAACTGCCTCTCCTGTTACATTCTTGCCCATGGTCTTTCATAAATTCACTATGGGGCTCTCCCCAATATGCTAAAGTCTTTCCTTGCTTTCTCCAGACATTGTGATGGTGACAGTAGACTATTCTGGTACTCCCTGTCGCCTCTAGTTCTTTCACATCTTCTTGTCCCAACATACAGTTAATTTCTTAATGTTGTTATTTATTACAATTCTTTTTTAGAGATCCTCTTTTCACATTTTGCAGACCACTTATTCCCAGAATGCACCTCTCCTTTGTGCTTTGTGTGACACTCAATTTTTATTGTTTCAATGGAAGTTTTATTCTATATCTTCTTGTCTCAACTCATTGACAGCAACACTACCAGAATGTTAGTATTAAAACAGTGGACCTTGGATTTTATGGGATGCCTGAGCATCTGTAAAGGAGCTTTTCTATTTCCTGAAGGCAATTTAGCCCACCTAGCTCCATTCAGCTGTGGGTCTGACTCTTTATTCATCTGCACTACCTCTATTCTGTATCCCAATGAACTAACACTATATAGTATCCATCAAAATATTCTTGATCTTTCCCATATGGAAAGCTAACTCTTTTCCTGAGGAATATGCAATATGTTTGTAATGACCATATTGACCATTTTTCAGTTGAATCAATCTCTACATAATTAGTAATATCATTCATAATCTATTTAGATTGCTAAGACACCAAAAAGTATTAACAATCAATTTAATGCAATAAGAATTGATTGATTCTCTACTTATGAAAGACGTTGTGTTGCAATACTGTGATGAGAAGTAACTTGGTGACATAGAAGCATTGTTGGGCTTAGCATCATAAAGACATTGGTTCAAGCTCAACCTCTAACACTTACCAGTTATGAATCACTGAGAAAGGTCCCTACCTCTGAGCTTCAACCAATTCCCAAAGTACTTACCTACTAAATCCCTGGGCAGAAAGAGTTTCCAAAGCTGAATATCGTGATATTGAAAAAATTACAGATTGTAGAAATGTGGCTCTTGAGCTCACTCAGACTAGAAAATCCAAACCAGTAATCTGCTTAACCCCTGCTTCAGAAAACATCTGTCCACACTCTACACTGACTTTTCTTAATTTTCTTTTGTCTGTGTGAGTATGTCTTGCCATTGGAGCAAACCAAGAAAGTTAAGAAGAATTATTAATTATATCTGGAGTTTAGCTTGGAAAAATTTGCATTGTGTGACAATAATGAAATATAATTGTATTTAACGGTGTCTGTATTTTTTTGAAAATAGATCTCTTGACAGAAACAAAATATTTCTCAAAAGAATTATAAACTCTTAATAAAAAGAATATCCAGGTAGAACAGTGGATAGAATGCTGGGCCTGGAGTCATTAAAGCTCATCTAGCTGTGTGACCCTGGGCAAGTCATATAACTCTGTTTGCTTCCATTTCTTCATCTGTAAAATGAGCTGGAGAAAGAAATGGCAAACCATCTTTACCAAGAAAACCCCAAACAAAGTCATGAAAAGTTAGACATGACTGAACAACAAAACTTTTTAAAAGTGGTAAACTAATGGAAGTGCTAAATTTAGAATCAGAAAACCTAAGTAAATTCAAACCTCAACTTTGCCACTTACTCCATATATATCTCTGGACAAATCAGTTAACTTTCTGGAGCTTCATGTTCTCAACTATAAAATGAGAGGACCAGATAATCTCTAAATTTCCTTTTAGTTCTAATGCTACAATTCTATGAACAATCATAGGAAATATTGCTCCAAATGACTGCTACTAAAAGATTTGCAGATCCAAATAACTGTGAAGTTTTTACTTTAAATCCAACAGATTGGCAGAGATAATAAAATGTGGGATAAGCAAATGTTGAAGGGGCTATGAAAATAGAAGCACACTAAGTTAGTGTTGGTAGAACTGTGTATTGATCCAACTCTTCTGAAAAAAGCAATTTGTAATTATGCTGAGAAGATGCTAAAAGGTCTATATCATTTAGCACAGAATACTGCTAGGCAGGACATATCATAAGTAGGCCAGATATAGCAAGGAAGACCTCAAATGCCTCCAAATATTCATAGCAACACTTTTTTTGAAGAATTGGAAGCAGAATAGACACATATCAATTAGGAAATGGCTAAATAAAGTGGTCCATGAGCATAATGAAATAATTATCATGTTATAAGAAATAATATGAGGATTTCAGAAAAAAATGATGAAATCTAGAAGAATGGTTAGAGAATGAGGTAGGCAGAACCAGCAAACAATATACAGAATCATTTCAGTAATATAAATGGAAAGAAACAAAAAAAAAGAGAGAATGAATTTAACACTGCAACTATAGTGACCAAACTTGGGTTCAGAAAGAAATGAAAAAATATATATATATATGTATATGTATATGTATATATATATATATATATATGCTTTCTTCTTTTTTATTTTTACAGAGATAGGGCACTATGAATGTAGAATGGTACATGAACCTTCAGACTCAGCTAATTTCTTAGTTTTTCTGAATTAATCTCTATTTGTCTCTGTGTCTCTGCCTCATCTCTGTGTCTCTCTGTCTTTGTCTGTCTCTTTCTCTCATTCTTTGTAACAAAAGATCTCCTTCAAACCCTACCTCACGAACCACATCTACATGAGATTTATTCCCTAAGCTATTGGCCAGTTTCCCAAAACATTTTGTTAGCATTTAGTTGATCAGTCATATCTGATTCTTCATGACTTCATTTATGGTTTTCTTAGCAAAGTTACTGGAGTGGTTTGCCCTTTCCTTCTCCAGTTCATTTTACAGATGAGGAAATTGAGACAAACAAGGTTAAGTGACTTGACCAGGGTCATATAGCTAGTAAGATTCTGAGGCCAGATTTGAACTCAGGTCCCCTCAAATGTAGGGCCAGCACTCTATCCACTATGCCACCTAGCTGTCCCAGAAATTAACATCTATTTATTCTATATGTACTTGGCATATGACTATACATATGTAGATATACACATATGCATATACATATATACATACATTTTTTACTTTCTCTCCTTCCCCTGGATATTGAATGTAAGCATGCAAGCATTTTTGAAGGCAGAGACTGACTTTTTTACTTTCTGTCCCCAGAGTCTTACACACCGTAAATGTTTAATTCATATTTAAGGAAAGATTGAGGGGTTGGCTAACTAGGTAGGAGTGGTGTTATTGAATATTTGGAAAGCACAGTGATTTAAAGGCAAAAGATATCATTCACAATGAAAAGAAATGAAAATATATAGACTCAACCAACAAGTAATCACCTAAGTGATGCAGTGGATAGAAAGCTGGACTTAGTAAAATCTAAAAAACTTTCGAATCCTTCCTCAGAGACTTACAACTTTTGTGACCCTAGACAAGTCAGTTAATCCCTTTTAATCTCTCTTTGCCTTATCTTCCCAGTCTATAAATGGATTTAACAATAGAATCTGTATTCTGTTGTTGTGAGGATCAAATGAAATAATATTTGTAAAATGCTTTGCAAACAACCTTAAAACATCATAGAAATGTGACAATGATGTTGATGTTGATGGTGGTGGTAGTGGTGATGATGATGATGATGATGATGATGATGATGATGATGATGATGATGATGATGGTGGTGGTGGCTTTGTAGCCAGTCATCTTGAAATTTCCCCTTTACATCAAATGCTTTTTTTGGAAATTAAAACCCTACCAAGGAAACTTCCTTATCACCATAATTCTCTTTCTTCTGGGATTGAGCTAAAATACTGACTATATGAAATGGCATCTAAAAACAGTCAAATTTCTTAAAGAAACTATGTATTCCAGGTCATATGTCTATTTTTCCTTTCCTGAGATAAACATATGGATTCTTAGCAGAGAATTTTGAAATTGAGAATGCTTCTTGAGCTACGTTTTCCCATATTATAAACTCTTCTCCACTGGTACTTTGGTGTTTCTTTCATTGTATCCCAATAGCGCCATTTTTTGTAAAGTGAGTCATTTGCCAAACATCAGTACACTCTTAAAAGAGTTCTTCTCTTCTTATAAAGACCCTAACAACAGGAAATAACCTACATGCTAAAATAATTTGGCTTGATAGATTTGTTTATCAATCATGGAAATGGTAATAGAATAATTAACAGGTGAAGTTTTGTCCACTCAGGTAGAATTATGAGTGGGTAAGGAATGTGAGGGGGGATTCAGTAGAAAGAACAGTGAATTTGGCAGGTATGGTACCTGGTCTCAAATCCCCACTGTCACTTCCTACGTGTGTGATTTTGGGTAAATCATCAATCCTCTCTGGCCCTCAGTTTTCCTTGTTTGTAAAAGAAGTCATTCAACTCAATCACCTTTAAGGTTATTTACAGTTCTAAATCTATGGCTCCCTCCCCCAACTTAGAAAAATAAAGCATCAGTGACTACAGGTGATAAATGCAAAGTCCAATTAGCACTTAAGTGATCTTGACTTGGTGTCTGACATTTTCTTTTGTTCTCACTCCAAGAACCTTCCCTGAGTGCCGGAAATGAATTATGCTCGTAGGATATGGGCCAAGTCAATCTATGTTGCTGTGGATGGAATGCAGAATATTAGAAAAATAGAGCTGCAGTCTTTGTATGTGAACTGGAACAAATGAAAATGCATCTTCTCTGGGAAAATGGATTATACCAACAGGTAGGGCTTGAAAGGTGGTGCATATGAAGTAGCCAAAAGAAGCAGTGTATTTTTGGAAACATAAAGACATGAAAACACGATCTCAGCACTGTGTTTTATAACAGACAGGAGCTAGTGGCTGCATGGATTTCATGTTTGGAAACAAAGACTTTATACCTTAATGAATTCATACAGCCATTGCCATTTTGTGGAAAGCCTTCTGTAGATGTCATTGAGTAAGTAGTGTTTCCATTACATAAATTATGTACACACCATTTCCTGACTCACTCTAATACTGTTAAGGCATGCATTCAGCACTTCTACAATATCATGAACAGAAAAAAATGGTATCTGGAATGAAGAGGTGATCATAGGCATGGCTACTATTTACAAAAAAAGATTTTAGGAAACAAAAAAATACACCTATCATCCAGGAGATTTGCATGAGAACCAGTTATTTGGATCAAATGCCTTCTGCAAATTATATGGTGACATCTGGGTCTTTTGGCACACCACCAAGTGCATCGCTCCCTGGCTTGGAAAAAAAAATGACTAATAAGCAACCAAAGAAAAGGAAAGACTCACAATCTAAACACCTATAATGAGAATTATCATGTTACACAACCCATTAAAATGAAAAACAACTCTATAATACTAATAAAATTGTGAAACAAAGAAATTGATATTTCACTGAGATAAAGTTCTGAGCCTGTTTAATCATTGGCATAACAAGGAACTACTCCTAGGCTCAAATTTTAATGAATAAATGTCCATTTCCAACCCTATAACAAAGACTGTAAGTCAGTACCATTTGCTTTATGAAATTCTCCTGTCTTAAAATAACAATGATAATAATAATTTAATATTTATGTCATGCCTTATTGTCAACAAAACCTTGAAAGGCAAACAGAAATGACACTAAGATGGAATTTTAGTCAAATTACTAAGGAAGAATTTAGGGAAAATCAACAAATTATTGGATAGGGGAAAGTTTAAAGGACAAAGGAGATGTTTGCAAGGTTAATAGAGAAGAAATTTTCAAATTATAAAAGGAAAAATGAAAATCAAATAAATTGTATTATTGATGCCTGCCCAGTATGAGTGTGTACATGCATACATTTCTCTATATACATATAATTTATTGATAAAGATAAATGCCTATATCTGCATGTCTGTCTATATATCTTTTTATCTAGAAGGACAAAGACACAGAAACAGAAATTTGAAGATGATTAGTTGTGATAGGCAGAAACTTTTCCCCTTCTCTTACCTTCCCTTGCCTTCCCTTGAAAAAGTTCAAATCTGGTTAAATAATCAGAGCAAGTAAGATCTGTGGAGGAAGAATATAATGTTAGATTAAAACTAGGAAAGAAGGAGACCAGATTTCTTTAAGTGAAACCTTCACTTTTCACCCTTGAACTACTCCTTATGTAACACTTCTCTTATGATCTTTAATGCAGTTCTCATGACTTATTTTGTATTCTAGTTATTTCTGAATGACATATCCCACCATTAAGCTGAATGTTGTTTTCATACTTTTTTTATTGAAACTATTTTACATCAGCAATGGACATTGTTTTAAAAATTGAATTCCTTTCTTCCAACATCCTATTTTCTGACATGGTAAAAAATATGGTATATAGTGGGTATGAATGTATAGTTAGTGAAAACTATCATTCTTATAAAGGTAGATAGTGACCATTTTTAGCAAAGGGTTTTTGAAAGTGAATAAAGGGGCATTTGCCACTCTTTTTGCTACTAAAAATTGGCATGTGTCACTTAGGAGTAGTTTTTCAATTCCTGTCTTTTGAGATAAATCTGTTCTTAATGGTCACAATGTATTTTTAACTTTTACATAATATAATTGATATGTCATTTCTGCCCTTCTTACAATCTAAGGAAAAGTGCTTGTTAGTTTAGAAGGTGTTTCCCAGTAAAACTGCTTATTTAATCAGTCATGAGAACACATCCCTCTTTTCAGTTGTCCATTGATGAGGTCATAATGCAAATAATTGTTTACATTCCCACAGACTAATACCAAAGCACGGTTTGAGACAACATATGAGAGTGCAAAGCTCCATTCTTTCTCCATTGCCTGGTTCTGGGCCTTTGTAAAGATCAATTATATTTTAAAAAAGCATTATTCCTGATATTTCAAAGTTTTCAAGTCTTTCTAAAATAAATACACTCCCCCCCATCCATCTATATTTATTTCAATGTCTCCCCCAATTACTTTCATAGGTTATTTCCTCTGTGTTAATTTAAATGATGGAGAGTTTTTAGTTCAATTCAACAGTCAATACAGTGAGAATTAGTCTGCATCTAATCAATTTTTACCAGGAAAATGTTGGAAGCAATAATGCTGTAAATTTGAGCTTAATGGATTTTCACAGGATTGCCTGTTTTCCATAATTCCTTTTTTCCTCATTTACTGCCCTCATCCACGAAAAGCCCTGAAAAGAGTCAATGAAAATAAAAATAAAAATAAAAAAACGGCACTTTTGATCTTTGAATATGGAAGGGACAAAAGCTGAAGAAAAGCGACATCATTGACAGAACAGGAATTGAGATTCTGGAGTGCATCATCCTTTTTTTTTCCCCCTCACTGTTCCAACAGTCACATCAACCTTGAAGAGAATTGATTACACTACTACATTTTTTTTTCTGTGATACTGTTTTTCTGTAATGGGAAGTGCTTTCTAATCACTATTCCACCACTCTGCCCCCCTCCCACCAAATACTACCTTATCTTTTAGGGAATTGATCTGGTAAAAAAAAAAATATAGTACTTAGGAAAACAAGGAAAAGAAAATTAATTCAGATAAACATTTATTAAAATAATGTTTTCTATTAATGGAATAAAGTTTTGGCATTGAAATTTCATTATAAGCTAGAATATCTTTAACCTCTGGGGTACCAGAGCAGCTCTTAGTTACGTTCTCTAACCTTACCATGTAAACTGTAATCCTAATCAATAATATCCTGTCCAGATGTTATATGTGTATTCACATGTATTCTCTGGTGATCATTAACTCTCTCACTCCAGCATGTGGCTTCTAGAAAGGCAAAAGAGATGATAATAATGATAAATGACATTTAGAGAGCATTTTTACACTGTTTATTTTTGCAATGGACCTACAATTTCAATCATATAAGGAGCTCCCAGCAAGGAACTTTGTCAATCAGTGCAAAAGAGCACTTTCCCTGTAACTAAAAGTCTTAGAATGTTGTCTGGAGTACTGAAAGTTTGTGACTTGCATAAGGTCAAATAGTGATTACATGTCAGAGGCTAAATTTGAACCCTGTTCTTTCTGACTCTGAGGCCAGCTCTCTATTCATGACAATCATGTTGTCAGTTTTGAAAAGGAACAGGGCCACTAATTGATACATAAGGATGCCTGCTAGTAGCATATTGACTTAGAAAACCCCTTATTAAAATTACCTCTGTTCTATTGTATTTTTATTGATTTTGTTAAATATTTCCAATTACATTTTAATCTGGTTCTAGCCACACCCAGAAGTTCTATGGGCAACAATTTAGTGTTTTTTGTACATGTGCTCTATACCATGATGCCTCACAGTCCTTTACATATATCATCTAATTTAACCTCAGGGAAATGCCATAAAGAAGGTAGTGGAGATATGGGGGGAGGGGGAGGTATTGTTCTCTGACTAATGGGTACTTTCCACTCTTCAATCAATACGGTCACAGAAAGAAGTAAGTAGAAAATAAAGATGAGATCACTCCTGAGGGAGAAGGGACATAGACTATTTAGGTACACAGAAAGCCACTGACTTAAGGGACAAAGTAGTTTCAGGGACCATGACCCCTTGCATCAATGAAGAGAACCACCATCAGTCAATCTAGGACTCAAGGAAATACTACACTCAGTTGAGAGTGAAGTAACACAAGAGTTATGATAGATCTAGGGTTCCCCTGCCCTCATATCCTTTACCATAAACTGCCATATTGACCAGAAAGTTTTCCATATGGAGGTAAGGGAAGTTGCATCTAGTTAGCTAAGTGCCAATGTATCATTTTGAATATCTTGGCTGTTATAGGACAAAGTGAACTTCCTTTTGATAAGTGTTTATTGACTTGTAAATGACTCATTTGGACCAAACACTAAACCTGAACCAAGTATTAGTGTTAAGCCTGCCCTTCATATTTAGCATAGTCGGCAGTTAAGATGAAATGAGATGCCCTTATGACTCATCTCTTGGTCAACTTGTGTGGAGCAACTATAATGTGAATACAAATGCGGAGGTGAGGCGTTTGGGTGGTAGGACCTTACCAAATTAAAGGTCTCAGGACCCCTCCTAATTGTGTATATGGGGAATACTCTCTATGGATTCCCCTAAGGCAAAAATAATTAGTTTACTGAGTGGTGAAAGAGGCTGCTTGGGAAGGTAAAGAAAGTGCTAAAATCATTTCTGGGTTGTTGTGGAGAAATTGTGGAGAAGGAATCCACATTCCTCATCACCACCTATAGAAACCACTGCTCAACTGTCATCTATAGACAAATGAGCACAGGAACTCTGGGAGTGATAGTGTCCCTGGACCATCTAGCCTCCTTGCAGACAACCCTTAGGAAGTAAGCCCTGTGGAGATGCAGCCTGGCAACTCTCTGGCCCATGTTACATTCATAGCTGTTGAAGACCTAGAAAAGAAAATTCTTGTTACCAAAGTCTTTGGCACTGTCAAGTGCTTTAATAGCAGAAATTGATATGATTTTTCAGTGGAAATGCCATTAGGAAGAGGCATTACCATCTGCTTTAGCACTGTACCTTAGGACTATGGGAACTTTCCATTTGACTGGTAGCCAAAATCTTCCACATTCATTGTCTCCCCTCATTTAAATCTGAGCTCTGTGAGAGCAAGAGCTGTCTTACTTTCCTATTTGTATCCCCAGAACTTAGCATATAGTACACACTTAAAAAGGCTTCATTCATTCATTCATTGTTGTCGTTGACTGCTCTGCACAAATTGAACTGCCAGCATAGTAAGATTGAAAGCAAACCAGGCCAGTGTGTTCAGCAACTAGGACATAGTTCCATGCTTTCAGGGACTGTGCAGTGAAATGTGAGCTTATGGAGCTGATGGCTGATAGAAGAGAAGCAATTTCTTGGGTAAATGCAGGGGCTGACAAGCAGCATCCAAGTACCCTCCCACCCCCACCCCATGGCCTCTGACCTAGAGGCTGAGGTTCCTGCTGAGACTGGAGCCATGGGACAGAATGATGGAGGAAATGAGGTAGAGACTTGGGAACTCTTACAAGTGACAAAAAAGCTCCATGGTTATTCTACCATAGTTCTCCTGAGCAGGCTTATTCCCTGCCCTGCCCTGAGGGAGCCAGGTGGGGGACAGACATTCTCTGCTAAGGAGAAAGGTAGTAGGTAGCAGGAGAGGTGGGATGGTAGCAGGAGAAGTTCACAGAAAGACTTTAGGAGCAATGGTTCCTCAGGGCATGTTCTATTGCAGCCAATGATGAGCTATTTTCCTCAACTAACTTCCATAGACTGGGGGAGATCTATGAACATATACTTTTACAGAGTCAATTAAAATTTATTAGGACCTCCTGAGAAGGAATGCTATTTGTCCCTTTCTAGGAGCCAGAGATGGGAGTTATTCATACCTGGCCCCATAAAGACAAATTCTCATTGCAGCCCCAACTGTTATCTGCAAGGGAAGGGATAAAGTTGCAAAACAAAATGGGTTTTATAGATGGAGGTTTTACATGACTCCTCACTGCACTGCCACACCCCATGCCCAGCCTGCCTCAGACGCTTAGATGCTACCTTCTGGGTGGAGTTCTACTAGAATATCTTTAGACTTTAGCCATGGAATTAATCCAAAGAAAAACCAAGGTCTACCTGCTGAGTCAAGTTTTGGTGAATATAGTGTTTGGAGCACACCCAGAAGATTGTAGACACAAGGCAGACTAAGTTACTGGTAATTGCTTCTCTGTGATATAAGAAGAAAGCCCAAAGACAATAGAAACTTTAGATGCTGGTGAACCTGCACTGCCATCATAACGTGCCCCATTTACCAAGGGACCCATAAGTCTTCTTCTTTCCAGAGGGGACCAGAATAATCTATAGCCTTGGAAAGTCTAAAGCAGGCTTTCCAACAATCTATCACCTTGGCTTGCTTCCTTCATTCATTACAACAAGGCTCATTTTTTCTGGAGGTCTCTACCCATAAAACAGGCTGAGGGACAGCTAGGTTGTGCAGTGGATAGAACACCGGCCCTGAAGTCAGGAGGATCTGATTTCAAATACAGCCTCAGACCAAACACTTGATTCTTACTAGCTGTGTGACCCTGGACAAGTCACTTAACCCCAATTGCAAAAAAAAAAAAAAACCAGGCTGATTAGAGTTTTCAGAAAGCACCAAAATGAAGGTATAATAAAGAACTGTCAGGTTTCTAGAGCTCCAAGTTCTCCAAAGATACCACTCATTACGGGGCGGGGTGGGGGGGGGGAATGATTGTCTGTTACTAAGCCCTGGTTGCTATTGAACAAGTGATAGCCATGCAATCACCCTTTGACTAGATTTGCCTATTATATGTTGAGTAATGGAAGACAGTCCCTCTAACAAAATGGGTAGAGCACAGGAAGCTTTCATTGCAAAAGGCAAATGGCATGTTGGGGAAAAAAAAATCATACATTCCTGGTTTGCTTTGGTGTTCATGCCCTTCCAAAACAGGTAGTAACTGTGCCAGATCCTAAGGCTTACAGTCCAGATCCTGTAACCGTGCTTCCTCATCTAGCCAATGGTCCCCTGTCTATAAGGACCTGACTCCTGAGAAATGCCTCTTGTACTGCGTTACTGATGACCCCATCTCCTACTAGAAAGGCATGTACAACTGGATTTCAGCAGCCATTAATCTAGTAACAGGGAATACCCAAGAGAAAGGAGATTCTGGCTAGTCTGTCCAGTAGGATGGGCTCCAGATTGTAAGGGCAGTATGTGAGAGATCCTCGATGGATGGAACAGAGTGGATCTTTATCTCCACTAATTCCTGGAAGGGGGCTTTGGGTTTGGTCAAGTTATCTGGAGCCTGGAGATATAGGACTAGACAATTAAAAGGTGTCTTCTTTGAGGTCAGGACCAATGGAGGAATTCTGACAGTGTTTCCCACTGTGCACAGTTGTTTGGTAGGGAGTGGGGGATATCAGCACCTATCATAGATGTTACATGTTAAACAACCTGGTTGGAACCATTATAAAAACAGCAGAGTTTGGGGAGAGGGGCCATTGTCAATGAGAACATTTTGGTGGCAGTGTCATATTGTGCTAGCACATAAGATCATATAATTCCCCTAACTGAGGACAAAGGCAGCTATTCCTGCCCAAATATGTTCCTTGATTCAGTTGGAGCATCCATCTCACCCAAGTGTTCCTCAACCTTTCCTCAACTAGCAAAATGGCACTCTGCCACCCCAGGGAAAGAATTTTGCTCCCACTAAGCAATGTCTACATTGTCATGTACCTGACTGCCCAGGTTAGGGATCCAGCATTGCTGAAGCCATCTCTGTGACAAATCAGTGTCACCTTGCAAAGAGGAAAAGCTCTCCATTTCAGTTGTATCTGGAATCCAGTCTCCAGAGAGACTTAGGTGATAAGAATGGGCTATTTTTGGATATAGTTCTGTCTGACCCTCTTGGACACTTCTTTATTCTTTTTCTAGAACAGGGTTGTTTTGGCATCAATATTCTTGCCCCCTCAGAAGGCTTGATGTTCCTTGGAGAAATACCCAGGCCCCCTTAAGTTGTCAGACTTCCTTTCCTTTAGGACGATTTAGACAACTTCCCAGAAAGGAACAAGGGCAAGGGGTGGCAGGACCTCTTGTTTTCTAATAGCGTGGGAGAAGATAAAACTGTTGCTTTATAATTATAGTGGATGTATATTTTATTTTTTTCAAATAATATTTCATTGTTTTCACAATTACATGTAAAAACAACTTTTAATATTTTTTAAAGTTTTGAATTCCAAATTCTATCCCTCTCTCCTTCCCTTCACCTCTCCCTGAGACAGTTAGCAATCTGACAGAGGTTATAGATGTTCAATCACGTAAAACATTTCCATATTAGTCATTCTGTGCATGAAGACTCAAACAAAAAGAAAAAAAGAGAGAAAGTGAAAAAAGTATGCTTCAGTCTGCATTCAGGCAGTGTCAGTTCTTTCTCAGAATTTTTCATTATGAGTGGTTTGAGATTATCTTGGATCATTGTATTGCTCAGAATAACTAAGTCATTCACAGTTGATCATTACATAATATTATTATTACTGTGTACAATGTTCTCCTGGTTTTGCTCACTTCTCTTTGTATCAATTCATTTATGTCTTTCCAGGATTTTCTGAAATCATCCTGTTTGTCATTTCTTATAATACAATAATATTCCATTACAATCATATACTACAACTTGTTCAGCCATTTCCCAGTTGATAGGCATCCCTTTAATTTTTGATTCTTAGCCACCATAAAAAGAGTTTCTTCATGTATTTTTGTACAAATAGGTTCTTTCTCTCTTTTTAATATCTCTTTGGGGCAGCTAAATGATGCAGTGGATAGAGCACCTGCCCTAGAGTCAAGAGGATTTGAGTTCAAATCTGGCCTCAGATACATGATACTCACGAGCAATGTCACCTTGGGCAAGTCATTTAACCCCAATTGCCTTGCCAAAAAAAGTCTCTTTGGGATACAGACCTAGGAGTGGTATTGTTTGTTTTGGTATATATGATTTTATAGTCCTTTGGGCATAGTTCCAAATTGCTCTTCAAAATGGTTGGATCAGTTCACAAATCCACCAATAGTGCATTAGTGTTCCAATTTTCCCACAATGGATGTATATTTTCTTGGAAGAGAGGGGATCCTTTAGTTGATCTAGTGGTAATTCCAAGTCCCAGGATTAAGGTGTGGCAGAGTCCTTATTTAGCCTCTGTGGAAGGAGGCTATTGCCCCTGCACTGAGACATATTGTATATTATTCCCCTGATGTGATTCTCAGGGTTTTGGTAGGTGAGCTCAGGAAAACTGAGTCAGCGAAAGTATTGGGAGAACCTTGGTATCAGTGTAGATGCCAAGACAGGTTACACATGCAGAAGGCCAATGACACTCAGCCACTTTAGTGCTACCTAATACATACTGAATTGTTGACTGAGGTGGATGGCATCATCTCAGCTATGACTGGGATATTTCTGGTGTTGCTCTGGTTCATTGGCTCATTATCACGTCTACGTGTTTGGAAACCTACTGTGAATGGCGAAGATATAGAGCTACCCAACTCATGGTCTAGATCATTGAGATCTGAGACTCAGACCTTGTGAAGTGGGGAGAAAAAGTTTGGGATTGCTGATTTTTGTTCTGTGCATTTTTTTCAATTTTTTTTTTTTTATTTTTGGTGAGTCTCAAAGGGTAGATTGCCTTTTCTTCTCTTTTCTATGTCTTTTTTTGTGATTTATACTTCCTATACCAGGGTAATTGTCTAATAAGAGTCCTAAAAACACTTAAATGGTAGTTGGACCTCTCTAAGCTCCTGAAGACCATGCCACGGGAGCCAAGATGGTGGAGGGAAAGCAGTGACTTGCTAGAGCACTCCCCCAAACTCCTCCAAATACCTATAAAAAATGGCTCTAAACAAATTCTAAAGCAGCAAAACCCACAAAAAAACAGAGTAAAACACATTTCCAGCCCAAGACAACCTGCATGGCTGATCAGAAAGGAATATCGCACCTGGCAGGGAGAGGAGTGCAGTTTGGCGTGGGCGAGCAAGCTATGGCAACCCTGGAGCAGGCCTCAGAGGACTGAATCGCGGGCAGCTGTGGCAATTTCCAGACTTCTCAACCCACGAACGCCAAAGACAACTTAGAAGGTCAGTGGGAAAACTCTGTGACTGCAGTGAGAGAAGAAGCTAGGTCTTAGCCACAAGTCTGGAGCGTGCCCTCAGGGCAGTGGCTGAGTCCTGAGCTTCTGGCCCACAGACTGAGGGGGAATCAAGTGGCTGATCAGAGGGGGATTGCAAGGATCTCTTTGCCAGGGCTAAGGCAGGAATCTCTTGCTTTGCCCATGCTTGGATCTGGGTCACAGTTCTGAGGGACAGTCCTGGGGGGAGGAGGAGTGCTGGCATGGTGGAGCTTGTTGTGGTGGTGAAGAGGAAACACCTTGCCCCTTATCATACCACCTTGGAAGAACTGAAAATTTTCAGGTCCCTAGAAGTATCTCTGAAAACAGCTGTACAAACCCCTGAAGCTTGGAACAGTATATTCTCCACATTTTAAACAGACTCTTACTTTAACAAAGAGTTTAAAATTCAAGTAATTGGTTGGGATCATGAGCAAGCTGCGCAAAAAGAGCCAGACTATATTATCTTACTTTGGTGATAAAGAAGATCAACACATACAACCAGAAGAAGAAAACAAAATCAAAGCTCCTACATCCAAAACTTCCAAGAAAAATATGAATCAGTCCCAGGCTTTGGAAGAGCTCAAAAAGGATTTTGAGAAGCAAGCAAGAGAAGTAGAGGAAAAACTGGGAAGAGAAATGAGAGTGATGCAAGAAAATCATGAAAAGCAAGTCAACAGCTTGCTAAAGGAGACCCAAAAAAATACTGAAGAAAATAACACCTTAAAAAATAGCCTAACCCAAATGGCAAAAGAGGTCCAAAAAGCCAATGAAGAGAAGAATGCCCTAAAAAGCAAAACTGGCCAAATGGAAAAGGAAGTCCAAAAGATTACTGAAGAAAATACTTCCTTAAAAATTAGAATAGAGCAATTGGAAGCTAGTGACTTCATGAGAAATCAAGACACTGTAAAACAAATCCAAAAGAATGAAAAATTAGAAAACAACATGAAATATCGCATTGGAAAAACAACTGACCTGGAAAATAGATACAGGAGAGCGAATTTAAAAATTATTGGACTATCTGAAAGCCATGATCAAAAAAAGAGCCTAGACATCATCTTTCAAGAAATGATCCAGGAAAACTGCCCTGATATTTTAGAACCAGAGGGCAAAATAGAAATTGAAAGAATCCACAGATCTCCTCCTGAAAGAGATCCCCAAAGGAAAACTCCTAGGAATATTGTAGCCAAATTTCAGAGCTCCCAGATCAAGGAGAAAATATTACAAGCAGCCATAAAGAAACTATTCAAGTATTGTGGAAACACAATCAGGATAACACAAGATTTAGCAGCTTCTACATTAAGGGACTGCAGGTCATAGAATAAAATATTCTGGAGGGCAAAGGAGATAGGATTACAACCAAGAATCAACTACCCAGCAAAACTGAGTATAATTCTTCAGGGGAAAAAATGGTCATTCAGTGAAATAGAGGACTTTCAACCATTCTTGATGAAAAGACCAGAGCTGAATAGAAAATTTGACTTTCCAATACAAGACTCAAGTGGAACATGAAGAGGTAAACAGGAAAGAGAAATCATAAGAGACTTATTAAGGTTGAACTGTTTACATTCCTGCATGGAAAGATGACATTTGTAACTCATGAGACCTTTGTCAATATTAGGATAGTTGGAGGGAAAAAATTATATGTATGTATATAGATAGATAGATAGATAGATAGATAGATAGATAGATAGATAGATAGATAGATAGAGGGCACAGGGTGAGTTCAAGATAAAAGGGTCATATCTGGAAAATAAAATTAAAGGGTGAGAAAGGATTATACTAGGAGAAGGAGAAAGGGAAAGGTAGAATGGGATAAATTATCTCACAAAAAAAACAGAAAAGAAAAGGCTCTTACAGTGGAGGGGAAACAGGGGAAGGTGAGAGAGAATGAGTGAATCTTATTCTCATAGGATTTGACTTAAGGAGGGAATAACATACACACTCAATTGGGTATGGAAATCTGTCTTACTCTGCAGGAAAATAGGAGGGGAAGGGGACAAGAGAGTAGGGGGATGATAAAGAGGAGGGCAGATTGGGAAAGGGGGTAATCAGAAGCAAATACTTCTGAGGAGGGACAGGGTCAAAAGAAAGAATAGAATAAATGGGGGGTGGGATAGGATTAAGGGAAATAGAGTTAGTTTTTCACAGCATGTCTGCTATGGAAGTGTTTTGCATAACTGCACATGTATAGCTCACCTTTTCAATGAGGGTGGGTGGGGAAGGAGGAAGGGAGAAAATTTGGAACCCAAAGTTTTAAAAATCACATGTTAAAAAAAAAAGAAAATAATGCCTTTGTATCCTCATCAGCTAACATAGTACTTTATAGACAGTAGGTGCTTAATAAATGTTTATCGAATTGAATTAAAAAAATAAAAAAAAAAAGAACTAGGAGAACGTTGTACACAGCAGCAGCCACACTGGGCAATGACTAACTTTGATAGACTTAGCTCTTCTCAGCAATGCAAGGATCTAAGACAATTCCAAAAGACTCATGATGGAAAATGCTATCCACATCCAAAGAAAGAACTATAGAGTCTGAATGCAGAATGAAGCATACCATTTTCTTTTTTGTTTCTTCCTTCTCGTGGTTTTTTTTCCTTTGGTTCTAATTCTTCTTTACAACATGACTAATGTGGAAATGTGTTTAATATGATTATACACGTATAGCCTGTATCAGATTGTGCACAGTATTGGAAAGGGGGAGAAAATTTAGAACTCAAAATCTTATAGAAGTGAATGTTAAAAACTAAAAATAAAATTATTTTTTTAAAAAAGAAAAAAAAAGACCATGCCACCATGGGGGTAGTATGTGGTAGTACTAGCCTGCTTCCTCCAACATTTCCTGCAAAAGAGATTAGTTTTCTCTAATTTCCCACAAAATAAGTTAGTTTTTCCTAAAAGGCAACAAACTTGTATCTGAGACTGGATTGATCCCTGCCTCCTTGACTGCAACTTCCTGGTCACCTAACGACATAAAAAACCCTCCCACATTGAGTCAGGATCCCTCACATCTCGTGAATTTCTGAAGACCATGAGAGGCACTTTGTTCTTCAATATATCCTGTCCAGGTGACTAGACACTTTTCCACATGGATAAGAGGAAGGTTATATCTAGAGAAACTAAGTGCCTTTTTGTCCATCTTGCTTATCCTTGTGGTGTTAGGCAAAGTAAACTAACATTTAATAACTGCTCAGTGCCTCATTTTATCCTAGCATTGACCCTGAAGAGGATTTTTGTGCTAAGTCCACTCCTCACAAAACTCTTTGTGGAAAGAAAGCAAACTGAAGTTCTGTAATATCAAAAGAATGTGTTTTCTTGATCACAAGCATTGCCTACTTTTGTGGGCAGTACTGCTGTATTTGAAGTTTGTGCCCACTTTTCCCATGGAATCTGTTGTGTATTTGTGAGAATGAATTGTCTCTGCTTCTACCACACCAAGATTCTCCCAATATCATCACCCTCTCAGTCCTCCTTATCTCACTCACCAAAACTTTGAGATCCATTTTTATGGATGAAATCCTTCATTCATTAATCCATACATTCATTTATGTATGTATGTAAGTGTATATGCATGTATGTATGTATACATGTGTATGTATTTGATTTATTATTGTTCATGGTATACTGTTTTGTTAAAAGTCTTTGTTTTGTGCTAATTACATATTTAAGGGGATATTTAAGGTGGAAATCAATCATGAACTATAATGAAAGCATTCTGTACTCACAGACTACTCCAAAATCTGAAGCATTTCATTAGTCCTCATGAATACTGCCTGAAGTATGGACCCAGTACACCCAAACTGAAAGACTGAATTGGGGGGAGGGAGCAAATGATGGTTCCAGGAGGGGATGATACAGAAATTGTATCTCCTTATAAAAAAAAATAATAAAAATTGAGTGAGAGCTTAGAAAGGTTAAGTTACTTGCCCTTGGTAATATAAATAGTAATTGACAGAATTAGAATTTAAACCCTGCTTTTCCTAATTGCAAGTACAATACCATCATTATTTGACCAACAGGACTGTGGAAGTAAATAACTTCAGGGTTTATGCACACATATATGCATATAAAAGCATTAAATATATACACATATTATATGTGTGAAAGGTAGTGTGGCACAATGGACAGTAGGCTGACCTTGGAGTCAGGAAGAACTAGGTTGAAAACCTGCCAGTGACACATACTGGATGTGTAAACAGAGACTAGTAGTTTCAACTCTAGGCATCCCAAATGATTCTCTAAGACTTTACTTTAAATTGGCTCACTCATCTGCATTGGTGGAAGGAGTCTTCACAAAAGGCATTTACCACAGTGACAAAATTTCATAAATGGGTTTCTCCCACCCAGATTTGTAATTTCACTGGTGCGAGACATTTGCACCCAGAGTCTATGAGGATCTGAGAAGTGAAATGACTGCTTGTGGCCATACAGCCGTTATGAGTGAGAGCTGAGACTTGAATCCCAGTCATCTTGACTTTGAGGCTGGCCCTTTATCCAGTACTTTGCTGCCACAAAGACATATGTATATATGACAGGCAACTGCCATAGTAGCTACAGGGCCAGCCTCAGAACTAGGAAGATAAAGTCTTGCTTCCAATACATACTAGCTGGATGATCCTAGGCAAGTCACATAACCTCTAAGTGCTTTAGGCAATTAAGACTAAGAGTTACAGACAAGGGGCTCACCTTTTCGGATATACATGGGACTAAGATAGGACCTGAGATTTTTATTTATTTATTTATTCATTCATTCATTCATTCATTTATTTACCTGAGATATATATTTATTTGAATTAGGAATCAGGAGAGTGGGGAGAACTCTCAGTCTCCTTTGCTGTATCCTCATCCAGATCTCAACCTCTAGTCATCTGTGTCTCTCTGGGTTCTGCCCTCTTTCTCTTCTCCCTCTATATTACTTTAACTGGTGATCTCATCAATTCCCATGGATTTGATTACAGTTTCTATGCTGATGATTTTTAAATCCACTTACATTGCCTCAACTTCTCTACTCAACTTCAATCTCACATCTCCAACTGCCTTTCAGATACCTCAAACTAGATATCCAATAGACATCTTAAGCTAAACACGTCCAAATCAATACTCATTATCTTTCCCCAAAAATCGTCCTACCCTTTTATTTTCCCTATTTCTGTAAAAGATAGCTCTGTTTTCCTGGTGCCTCAAGCTTACAACCCAGGAGTAATCCTGGATTCCTCACTATCTCTACCCCTCATATACATGCTGTTGATTTTACCCTTATTACATCTCTCTAAGATGCCCCCTTCTCTCCTCTGACATTGGTACTCCACTAATGTACACCCTCATTACCTTATGCCTGGACTGTTGCAATGCCTGTTCGTGGATTTGCCTGCCTCAAATCATTCCCCACTATAATCTATTCTCCATTTAGCCACTAAAGTGATTTTTCTAAAGCTCAAGTCTAACCATGTCACTCCCCTACTAAATAAACTCCAGTAGCTCACTATTGCCTCCAGGATCAAATACAAAATGCTCTGTTTGACATTCAAAGCCATTTATAATGTAACCCCCTCCTACCTTTCCAGTCTTCTTAGACCTTACTCCCCAGCCTGTACTCTTCAATCCTGTGACACTGGCTTCCTGGCTATTCCAGGAACAAGACGCTCCATCTCTATCATCTCTGGAAATTTTCTCTGGCTGTCCCCCGTGCCTGGAATGCTCTCCCTCCTCAACTCTGTCTATTGAATTCCCTGGCTTCCTTTAAGTCCCAATTGTTCCCATCTTTCCTAGGAAACCCTTCTCAGCCCTCTTAATTCTAATAACTTTACTCTCTTAATTATTTCCTGTTTATTCTGCACAGAGATATGTTGGTGATATTGCAGGTTTTGTTCCAGACCACATCAATGCAGTGAATACTGCAATAAAGCAAGTCACATAACTTTTTTGGTTTGGAATACCAAACCAAAGTGCATATAAAAGTTATGTTTCCACTATGCTGTAGTCTATTAAGTGTGCAATAGTATTATGTTATATATATATATGTATATAGATATACGCATATATATATCTATATACATATACACCTTAGTTAGAAAATACTTTATTGATTAAAATGCTAAATATCATCTGAACCTTAAGCAAGTCATAATCTGTTTGTGGAGGGTTTTACCTCGATGTTTGTGGCTCCTGACTGAACAAGGTGATGGTTACTGAAGGCTGGGGTAGCTGTGTGATTTCTTAAAATAAGACAACAATGATGTTTGCCACATTGATTGACTCTTCCTTTCATGAAAGATTTCTCTGTAGCATGCAGGGCTGTTTGATAGCATTTTAACCACAATAGAACTTCTTTAGAAATTGGAGTCAATCCTCTCAAAATCTGCCACTATTTTATCAGCTAAGTTTATGTAATATTCTTCAATATTGTTGTATCTCAAGGAATACGGAGGCCTACGGAGAGGGAGAGAGATGGGGGAATGGCTGGTTGATGGAGCAGTCAGAACACATACAACATTTATCAATTAAGTTCTCCATTGTATAGGAGCAGGGTTTGTGGTGCCCCAAAACAATCACAATAGATCACTAATCACAGATCACCAAAACAAATATAATAATAATAATAATAATAATGATAATAATTTAGATATTGAATAATTTTGAAATATTGGAAGAAATACCAAAATGTGATACAAAAACACGTCAGTGCCATGAAAAATGACATTGATACATTAGTTCAGTGTAGGGTTGCCACAAACCTTCAATTTATTAAAAAAAAATCTGTGAAATGCAATAAAGAAAAGCACAATAAAATAAGCTAAGCCTTTATGTAGCTTGCTCTGTATATATTTGTTTGCATGTTTTCTCCTTTTCTCTATTGAAAGCTCCTTAATTGCAGGAGCTATCTTTTACCTCTTTTTGTATCTCCAGTGTTTAGCACAGTGCCTGGCACATAGCAGATATTTAATCAATATTGATTGATTGATTAATTGATATGTACATATACACAATGAGAAAAGAAGAAAATGCATTTATAAATCTGGGAGAAAGAATACTAAAAATAATTTTTAAAGCCTTAGAGTTGACTCAAGAGTTGATAAAGAAAAAAAATCACATTCTCTTATGACTAAGTTACTATTAATCTTCACAAAAATGGGGGAAATGTCCCATATAAGATCATGTGCCTCAGGTCTCCTGTACTTCTGTCTATGGAAGAGAAACTAAGCAGAGCAAAACAACTGAAAGCCATTTCCAATAGAGATGTTTGTGTGTGTGTGTGTGTGTGTGTGTGTGTGTGTGTGTGTCCATCCATGCAGAGGTGTTTGTTTGTTTTTTTTAATTTAATTTTATTTTGTTATTATTATTATTATTATTATTATTGTTATTATTTGTGAAGAGGTGGCAGTCCTGGAGGGTTTAAAAGACTTGGGAAGAGCCAAGATAAGATTCCACCTAATTGGCCAAAAGCCTATTTTATATTCAACTACCACTTCATAAAGTGGCCCTGCGTCAGTAAAGCAGAAAACATTTTGAGGTGGTCACATTTCACTCCTTAATGGACCTCATCTGGGATGCCAGACATACTTTACTATGTACTTGGGAGCTTTCCAGGAGAATGATTTAGGCCAGCTTGGCTTCAGATGAAATCCTGCAGTTGCTCAATTCAACTGCTAGGTGAATTTCAAACAAACACAGCCCATTTCAGCAGTAATTAGACATTCTGTTATTTCATTTTTTGTAGTTTCTAATTGCACCCTACACTTATTGAAGCCTTTTAATTTCAATTTTTGTGTTAGTCCTTTGTTGAATCTTCCACAAAGCTGCACAGCACGTGAGATCTAAAGCCAAGAAAAGCTTGCTTGAATTTCTTATCACCACAAGGTCATATTAGCTTCATCAAAAAAGTACTCTAATTTCCTTACCTGATTTGAGTTTTGTATAGACTGTGTGTGTATGTGTGTATGTGTGTGTGTGTGTGTGTGTGTGTGTGTGTGTGAGAGAGAGAGAGAGAGAGAGAGAGAATTTTAGTGAAACCAATACTAACTTTTTAGTGTAGAGAGAAATGATCAATGGTATCCTATGCACTGATAATCTGCTTGAGTACACAGAGTTTCCTTACATCTAAGAAATTACATCTAGGAAAAAAAAATCATAGATGCATATGTATACATGCACATGTGTTCAGGTACATATATACATGCATATAAATGGGTGGATAAGTGAATGAATGTCTCTTTTTCTCTTTCACACACACACACACACACACACACAACACACCCCAATACCAAATCTCCTGGTTGAAGGGAAATAATGCTCCTTCGGAGCTGTTTATCTCCAAAGCCAAAGCCACTTTCCTATATCATTTTTAAGACCAGAAGCTACTTGGTGTGCTAAGGGTGGAGAGGTGCAGAAAGTCATTCTGTAGATTTGCTATGA
This sequence comes from Vombatus ursinus, assembly GCF_900497805.2. Lineage (NCBI taxonomy): Eukaryota > Metazoa > Chordata > Mammalia > Diprotodontia > Vombatidae > Vombatus > Vombatus ursinus. The sequence continues at coordinate 5,041,386 of NW_020954639.1, forward strand.
CATATTGGATGAATTCATTTTTATAATGTTAATGACACATAAATGGTTTGGGAGTAGGTTCCAAAGAGTAAGTTTTCCTTTCCTTGTGTAGCAACTCTTGATAACCTCCCAACTTATAGATGAAGGTGCTGTTCCCCAAGGAACAAATATTTCCCGGTTCAAGGTTGCTTTTGTTTTGCAATCAAAAAGTTATGTCTTGAGTTCACATAATTAGCTCAAAGCAAGGCCTTAACCAAAAAAGTGTTGCCAAAACAGTAGTTAAAAAAAAAACAACAACTTATATTCTCTACTCACATTCCTACCCATAAACCTGGGCCATAGAAATACACACAGTAACATTAGGAGTTAACATATGCATAGCATACACTAGCAGATAGACAAAAGAAATGCACGTGGCTGAAGACAGTGTAGAGCCTTGATTAAGTTTCTCCTCTTGTGGTGTGTTTGCTGCTCCCCAGATTGAAGTTGATCTCCTAAGCAGATCATCCCACTGGGTTCACAGAGCCTACTCCTCTCCAAAGTTCAGGTTGACGCCTTCCTATTAAGAAAGTTAGATGCAGTTACCAGTGGAGAGAGGGAAGAAGATAGAAATCCTCTTCCCAACCTACTGCATTTTAGAAGAGGAACAAAAGAAAAAAAGAAAAGTGACTTTCTCCCCAGTGGCATTCTTCCTCCCTAGCTAGCTTTCTCTTTGACAGCCACAAATGACTTGAGGTCTCTGCAGAGCTGGGTAGTCTGATTTTTAAAGGCCACCAGGGATGTAAATGATCCTTCTGCTAGCCAATCAGTATCTGTCCTATAATTCCAAGTTTTTGGAGGCCCTTTTTCACGCTTCTGAAGGCATAAAGAAGTGAAAACATTTCTTTCTACTTCCTTTACAAGTTGGGAATGGACTATTCTCAGTTTCACACCCTTTAAAATCTGTGAATAGGTCAATCAGGGTGTGAGGTGCTCAAAGTTCCATGCCCTTTACAAGGTGTGAATTCAACCACTCACGGATTGAAAGGGGCAGATCCTTAGCACCAGGTGCCCGTTATTGCCAGTGGTACTCAGTTTATCAGGAATCCCTTGATCAGGGTCTCAGTTGTTGTTCAATTATTTTTCAGTCGTTTCCAAATCTTCACGACCCACTTTGGGGTTTTATTGGCAGAGATACTAGAGTGGTTTGTCATTTCCTTCTCCAGCTCATTTTACAGATGAAGAATTGGAGCAAACAAGGTTAAGTGATGTACCCCAGGACACACAATCAATAAGTGTCTGAGGCCAGATTTGAACTCAGGCAGAGGAGTCTTCCTCACCCCGGTCCTGGTACTCTATCCACTGCCCCACCTAACTGCCCCAAATGCCTCATCATTCCATAATCCACTTCCCCAAGAAGGCTTGGGAAAGTAGATCTGTGCAGTTTGAAATGTGGTTTACAAAGATAAGAATTTACCTAATGACCGTGACAATGTAAATTAAAACATTGAAAGACATTAGAACTCTCATCAATGCAGTTATCAATCTTGATTTCAAGGACCTCAAAGTGAAGCAGTATGGTACCTGACTCTTAGTATTCCTTTACTTATTGTAGGGAACTTCAGCAGTATAGGTTGATGTTCTCTCTCTTTATTCTTCAGTCTATTCAACTCACATTACCTACTCTTCAACTCCAATTTAGCATACAAAAGGGATGGTCATGATCCTGTCATCATTCACAAGTGTCTTATTTCCATATTTGAGAATTCTGACTTTTTGTTAATAATTTTTCTCCCTCCATCTCTATGCCTATCTCCCTCTAATTCTACTTTTTATTTTACATTGGCCTCTGATTCTTCCATCCCTTATTACAATAGCAGACCACCACCCCTCTTCTCCTCCCTTCCAAAGGTTTATTCCTGGATCAACAAGTTCAACTCTACATCATCTACTACTCTTGAATCCTTTGTTCCCTTATCCTGTCACCAATCATGACTTGCCAAACCCAACCTTAGATTACTCTTACCTTCTAACTCCTTTGTTCTTAGTTAACCTTCTAACTCCTTTGTTCTTAGTTAAATGGAACTAGAGGAAATAAAAAAAAAAAACCATGCTGACCTCAAGATTCCCATGCCCCTATCTCTGCTGAGTCATTGTCCTCATATTTTATTGAAAAAAAAAAAAAGCCTTTCACTAAGAGCTCCATTGTCTAAGTACTCCCTTTTTTCCAGTGCTCCTAATGTCACATCCTTCTGGTATTGTCCACCATTACTTGCTTCTTTGCTTCAATCATGTGATAATGTTTTGTTTATTGATACCAACTTGTTTATGTGTGCTACTGATCCAATCCCCTTATGCTTTCTTTGGCAGATTGTTCACACCATAATCTACACATACACACTCTTTAATCTTCAACATTGTTCTTTTTACTAATTCTTTCCTTGATTCTTACACATATTTCCAAGTCTCTCCCATTCCTAAAACTTATCCTGCCCACCAGCTCTTCTCCTATATCTCTCATCTCCTATCTAAACTCCTTGCCACCTAACAATTGTTACATCCAATTCCTCTCCTCTCATTCTCATCTAAATGCCACTCCACTGTAGCCCCTGGCTTTATCAATTAACTGATACTGCTCTTTCCAAAGTTTCTAGTAGGGGCAGCTAGGTGGCGCAATGGATAGAACATGGGCCCTGGAGTCAGGAGGACTTGAGTTCAAGTCAGACTCCAACACATAACACTTACTAGCTGTGTGACCCTAGGCAAGTCACTTAACCCCATTCCTAGCAAAAAAAAAAAAAAAAGGAAAAACAAAAACCATTGCTCATGAACTCCCAATTGCAAAATTTATTGTCTTCTTGATGTTCATCATTCTTGTCCTCTCTGAAATATTTGATACTACCGATTACATCCTTCTGGTATCGATTACCTCCTTCTGGTTACTCATTCTTCTCTGGACTTTTTGTGATGCTCTCTCTCTCTCTCTCGGTTCTCCTATATTTCTTACCACTATTTTTAGTCTCTTTTGTTGGTTCTTCATCTGTGTCATTCCCACTAACTGTGAGCTATCCCTCATAGATCCATCCTAAGCCCTCTTCTCTTTGGCAATAGTATCAGCACCCCTCACCCCTTGGACCCCTTCCTCCCAGTGATTGGAACAGGGGGAGGGTAGATATTGGGGACCTCAACTCTGATTCTCTCCCATTTAAGTAGGGATCTCTGAGAATTTACTTCATCATTTACTACCCAGCTACTTTCCAGGGCTTCATGATCTCCAAAAACTCACCATTCTGCAAGAAGAAATTAACTCTGAAACTCTCACCTCCTCAGTTCATTTCTGCCTCCCCTACTCTCTGCCCTTGTAGGTAACCTTCCTTTTCATTTACCCTTCCTTCCTCCCTCATTAGCTTTTCAGTTTCTCTTTGTGTGCTGTTGGCTTCTTTATTAAAGTGTGAGCTTCTTGAGGGCAGGGACTCTTTTTCGACTTTTTTTTTGCATTCCCATCACTTAGCATAGTGCCTGGCACATAGTTGATAATTAAATGTTTGTTAACTGACTATTATTTTCTATTTATTCAACCCTAGTCTCTCCCCTGAGCTCCAGTCTTGCATTATAAACTACTTGTTGGATATTTCATGCTAGAGGTACCCTAGGCATCTCAACACATCAAAAATAGAACTCATCACCTCATCCCCCATCCCCAAGTCCTCCCTTCCTCCAAACTTCTTCATTGCTGTTAAGCATACCACCATCCTTGCAGGCAAAAAGAGTCACAATATTGATCTCATCCTAAAATCTTCTTTCACTCTCACCCCACATATGCAATCAATTGCTAAATCTTGTAATTTCTTTGTTTATTATATCTCTTTTACATTCCCTCTTCTCTCCATACACCTATCCACTGCATTAGTTCAGACATTAATCACATCTTCCCTAGACTATTACAATAGCTTTCTAATTGGTCTACTTGCCTCAAGTCTCTTCCTTCTCTAATATATTCTCCAAACTACTTCAAGGGCAATTTTCTTAAAGCATAGATATCCCAATATAAACTCCCTACTCACCACACTCCAATGTCTTCTACCATCTCCAAGATCAATTTTAAAGTCATTTATCTCAAATTCAAAACTCTTCATAGTTTGACCCCTCCTAACCTCTCCACACTTCTCACGTACCCATCTCCATACATTCTATTATCCAGTCACGCTGGTCTATTTACTGTTCCTTGAAAACGATTCTTCATCTTTATCTCCCACTTCTGTGTCTTTGTACTGTTTCCCTCATATGAAACATCTCTGTCTAAATCTTTGACTCAGCATCCCTAGATACTTGGAAGATCAAGCTAAAAAACCACCTCCTCCAAGAGGCTTCTCATGATCCCCATTCTCCTCTCTCCCAGATGCTAGTGGTATCCTTTTGAGTGCTATCTTCTATCTACTCTGTATGTATCTTGTAGATTCTGATTTATATAAACTTTCTTTCTCCCCTATATGAGTTGCTTAAAGGTAGAGTTTGTTTTCATTTTTTTTTCCTCAAGGATCTAAGACAGTGCCTGGTAAATAGTAAGCATTTAATAACTGCTTGGTGGTTGACTTTGATTTGTTTTATTTACCTATACTTTGTTATGTTGAAGGATTTCATTGGTTGAGTAGTGAGTGGGACCTGGCATCACTGAGAAGAGACAGTGTTCTCAAATAAAAGAACATCAATAAGATCTTTATTTCAAAATAAAGCCATAACATTATAACAAAAAGGTAATATAGGTCTGTTTTTGAGCTCCCTGCTAAGCCTAGGATAAAATACTTGTCAGCTTTCACAGCACCACTAAGTCAACTCAGTGGAAAACCAATAGTCAAACTATTTATACTTCATAAACAACTAGTGTTGTTTGTTATAGGCTGCCAGGACAGTTATTCAGGTGCTATAAGGACAAAGGCTTACAATGGCATGATAAGTCATCTCATGAAACAAGTTTACTACTGTTTTTGGGACTAGACCTCTGATTTGTTTAGTTTGGGGAGCTAGCTTCCATTTAAAAAACTGCTGTTACTGATGCTGATCAGAGCCTGATCTGCCACTTATATTCTTAGAGAGTTCTCTGAGGGTATTTAGAGATTAAGTGACCTGTCCAGAGTTCCACAGCCATTATGTGTCAGAGGCAGTGCTTCCTGATTCTGAAGCTGGCTCCCTGTCTACTAAGCTATGTTGCTATTTAGTGTAATGTGGGACTGACCAATGAGTCCCCACTTTTAGGAACCTATACAGTGTGATCTGTCTGATGTAATCCCTTATCTGTTGGGAGCATGGCATTATTCATCATCCCCTCCCTTACATTAACATTAGAAATGTTAGCAGCTGAAAGAGACTTCCCCTCTCTCCTTCCTTCCTCTGTCCTTCCCTTGCCTTGCCCTTTTCTTACCCTTCCCTTCTATGTTTTATTCCTATTATATCACATATGAAAATGAAATGCTATAATTTGGATATTTTTTTAATGTGCAGTTTCCTTTAGGATACTTTCTTCCCCCAAAAGCTTTCTGAAACTATAGTGGTGTTTGTATTTCTAGCATCCTGCTGGTGATCTGCCTAATTGAAGACCAAGCAAACACACAAGTTTTCTCTCACAGAAAAAACAGTAATATCTGGTTGCTACTATCTCAGCCATCTCAGAGAGTTCAATGAAACTCAGTATTATTCTTGTTGAATACCAAACGTATGTACCCCATGGCAGCTTGTAAAAATAATCCGTCTTGCATATTGTAGTTATCTAATGCTCTGAATGGAGCAAAGAGTGCTAAGTGAGCATTGAATGTGAACTTAAAATGTCTGCTGTGCACATGGGTGATGATTATTGGGCAATACAAAAAAGCAAGAGAGCTTTTTATTTTTTTTCTCAGCCTCCAGTATGCTTTGGAGAGCTCATATGTATTTCGCAAAAAGATGAAAAGGGGTCAGTAACATAAACTAAAATCTGCCTGAACCAAATAACCTGAATTATATTGCAGCTAACAATCTAATGCAGAATGGAGCATGCTGTGAAAATGACGTGATTTGCATATCATTTTAAAAAATCAAGGCCTGAACAGTGTTTCTTGACTACATTAAGATACTTAAAACCCAGTAGCCATAATGGAAGTCTTAGCACTTTACTTCAAAGGGGGGAGGAGGAGGTATTTAAATCTGACATCACATTCATAGTGCAATTTCATTTGAAAGACAATCCTTTCTTAACAATACTTGCCCAGTAAAGTACCCACTATCATCATTTAGACTCTCAGGAAATGCAAATAGGCTTAGACAAAGCATGTGGTGGTAAAGTGGACCAGAAACCAGGCTCCTAGAGAAGGGAAGAACATTTTGGTGAGATAAAACAGAAAGGAAGGAACCTAATGAGCAATTTACTGAATTCCTTTCCTTTAAATCTTCAATTTAAATTAAGAAAGTCAAAAATTGCATGGCCTTCCTAAAAATAAAAAATAAGAGAAATAGAGAGCAGCTTTACCCTATAAAATTGAAAGCAGTGAATACTGTTCACATTATTCCCATTAGAGTATTTTTTTAGAAAACAGCAATAATATTATAAAAATGACAATAATAATAATATTAACTGACATTTCTATAACATTGGAAGGAGGGCAAAACATTTGTCTCTCCCAGTAGCTGTATCAGGTAGATGCTTCAGACACTAACAACTACATTTTACAGATGTGAAAACAAAGATTCAGAAAGATTGTCACTTATCCAGGGTCACACAGCTAAGACTCCTAAAAAATTCAATGTGAACTGTGATCTTATATATGCAGGTATTCCATGCAACAAAGAAGATCACTACCCATGCATGCCTGCTCATTCTGCATGGCTTTGATCCATGTCTTCCCATTAGTTTATCCTACAGGGTTCAAACAACATGCTGCAGGCCTTGCTTGTTTTCTCCTGACATCACAACCATACTAATGGATTACACATGCTGTCCACAAGTTATTCTCTCCTCTTTCCAAGTAACAGGCTTATTTTGTTTTTTCAGTCATACATCTCTCTGATAGCATGTTTTCCTCTACTTGCCCTGTATATTTCCCTGTTTTCAGTATGTTGTAATCGATTGACACCCATCATTGGCCTTTCCATTGCCTTCTGGGTGATTTTAATTTTCATTTCTTTGAAGACTGCAATGTGCTAAGTCTTATAGTCATACAAGAAGGGCACTTCCCACCAGAAGAATGATAGTATTGAAAAGATGGACCATCATTTCACAGAAAAGCTGAAACAGAGTTGGACCCAAAATTGAACAGGAAGAAAAGGATGTGTTAGAATGGGGTTGTGACCCACAGTTCAAGAAGCACTGAAGGGGTCCAAAGTGGAAAAAGTTTAAGAAACCCTGGGCTAGATCACCTTTGAGAATTTGCAAAATTCTCTTAAAGACTGCAAATTTCTACCTGAAACAAAGGCCCACAAAGCTAGTATACATGAATAAAGAATAACCCCGTTCATTGCTATCTCTAGACATTCCCAGAGTCCAGAGTAAATTGTGCTAATTTTTAGACTTGTATATTCCAAGAAAAGAAGGAAGGAAGGAAGAGAGGGAGGGAGGGAAGGAGGAAGAGAAAGAAAGAGGGAGAAGCCTCTACAAAGGAAAAAAAACAAAAATAAGATGTGTAGATGGTCTCTGGTATGACTGAGGCCAAGTGTAGAGCAAAAGACCCTTTTTATCGGTAAGCTAAACTGGATTAGGTGGGGAGATATCAAGGCTGAATATTTAGGAATTAAATGAGTAAAAATTTAAAAAAAGAAAACATTTACCATGACACTATAAGAATAGTACTTACTATGTGCCAGACACTGTTGTTCCAAGTTTAAGTATATAAATTCAAGCCAGCAAGATGCTCTCTGCTTTCAAGTACCTTACATTTTAATGGTAAGGGAGAGAGACAACATGTCAAGAGGAGGTTAGGGGATTAGGGATTCTCTTTTTGGCTTACATATGTATTTCTATGGTGCCAACCAGGCACCTATGGCTCAGAGAAAAGGGTGGAGGTGGTTCAGGGTTAAGAGTGAAGTGGTGTGGTTTGTAAATGGACAGGAAATGATGTGGAGGCTTACTTCTAAACAACAAGGTGAAAACTCTCCTGTCAGAGCCAAAAGTCCTGGATGCAAATCCAGGATCCAGTGGGACAAGGAAGAAAAGGATGCATGGTGTGTAATGCTAAGTTAGTGTCTAGTTGGGGGATGATAGATGAGCAATATCCAACCTGAGGTGTAAATGAAAGAAGGTGAGGAGGAAGGAACCATGCAGATTATGTGTATAAAACACCTCTGATCATTTTTCATCTCCAGCTGTCAGGTAACATATCATGCTGGCTTTCTGAGTCACTTCACATGCCCAATCCCTGAAACAGTAAGAGGTAGGGGGGGCACATCAAGAATGTTACTTATATGTACTCACCCATTCTTATATTATTAAAAAACCTTACTTTTTATTGTTATTTTATATAATTATGAAGTTTTTATTCCCACATATTGAGTAAATTAGAACAAAAAATTAAATTCATTCCTGAATTGTACATAGCTTATAAGTTGGAGAGTTTTTTTTTTTTAATTTGCTATGTTTTACTTCATTTTACATTAAAGAAGATAGTTAATGAAGGAAAATAACTCAAACATCTGGGCTACATAGAAAATTGATTTAAGTAAATTAATACTTTCTTTACTGTTTAGTGTGCCCTTTCCCTGCGGCCCTGTCTTCTGATCTGTAAGTTCTTAGACCAGACCACTATTTTCATGCACAGCACACTCTCTCTTTATGTTTGACTCTGCTCCTCTCTCTGGACTTTTCTACTTCTCCTTACGTAACCTTGTCCCCTTCCATTCCCCCTATTTCCTGCTCTCTTATGTGTTGTCTCTCTCCTTTTGAAGGTAAGCACCTGGGGTTGGGAACCCTCTTTTTTACTTATGTATGTGTCCCTATGGCATCCCCCTGGCACTCAAGTCTCACCTATGACTCGAAAAAGCCATGGCATGTGCTGCAGCCACAGCTCAGTAAAACCATCTCAACGAGGCTAAGCCTAACCTACAGGACTCAAACTCATGTCCGCTCCCAAGCATATGAAGACATTGCCCAACAGAATGGACAGATGAGAACAATTTGTTCCAACAGCCAGCTGCACCAACAGGCAGCTGAAGCAGACACTGTGGAGTGCTTAGAGCTTGGACAGACTTTGAATATGTCAAGGTCATTCACTTTACCCTAGGCCACTGCCAGTCATTTTGACTTTTGTTTACCACTGGACTTTGATGAGAGCAAGACTGACAAATTTATACAACTCTGCCTCACTTAAATTCAAGCCATGCTCGGTCAAGCCATCACCCCGTCATGTCACTGGTCCTCTTCAAAAATGAAGGAGAATAACAATGTATCCCTAGTGCTTGGCACAGGACTTGGCACATAGTCTACAGTTAAGAAATGCTCTGTCTCTCATTATAGTTGTAATGGCCCAGCCATGGCTCTTTCAGAAGGAGAATTTGTTGTTTTTGGTGTAGTCGTCTCTCCCTTTCATATCTTTTAAGCAATAGTTTTTGGTCAATAAGAGCAATCCTAAAAGATGTTGGAGACAGAACTTTACCCAATCTCTACTTGTTAACTAACACCCTCCTCCCTTCCTTTTCCCATCTCTCTGTCATTCCATTCTCTTCTAGCCTCTCCCAGTTCTCATTCTCAACACATACACATACACATACACACACACACTCATACACAAGTTCAAAATTTCATTGCTTTTATACCTGGAGTACAATGTGTGTGTAAAGAATTACATAGATCACAACACAAAGAAGATTTTTCTCCAGTACCAAATTTCACCTGTGATTCAGTCATAATGATGGTATGGGATTTTAAAGGTTATTCCAAAGTTAATGTGCAAGTTTGCTATTGGTACATTTCATGACATAGCAGTCTGGTGGTTTTTGAGAGGAATACAATATTTTATTAGGTATGCGTAGTACTTCCCTATAAAATGTGAGCTCCTTGAGAGTGGAGATGGTTTCATTCTTTGTATTTATTCCCAGCACAGTACCTTACACACAGTAGGTATATGATACATTTCTGATGATTGATTGGTAACAGTGTGAAATAAATCACTTGCAGCAGTCACTTTGGGTTTTCTTAGATAAAGACGTCTTCTTCCCTAGACACATGGTCTCCAGACAAAGTCTGTCTTTGCTATGATGCCATTTTCAAATGTGAAAAACGCTTTTGCTACAGTGATTTATAACCACCTTGAAGAGGTCTGTGGAGATGATGTCTTCTAGTCATTGAAGCAGTGATTCACCCTTTCAGGGAAGATAGTAAAGCACTAATGAAGGAGAATGCTGAAAAGGGGAAGGCCAATAGTTTCTAAATAAGGAGGGCTTTTTTTTTCTTTTAACTTAGCTGATTTAGTTAAAGTAGTCCCACATCAACGAACATATTTTAATCTATCAGGATATTTTGTAGAAGGGAAGCAGTGAGCTTTTGTTTAAATATTTAGGATAATCATTTACTTTGTAATCAAATCATTATATTAAAACATCTTTCCAACAACCGTTGTGTTTACCTATTTGAAAAGATGACAACATTTGGTAAAGAATTTTGAATTCTCTCAAGAATTTACAATAAGTAGTTCTACTTCTTCTCCTGCATGTCTAGACCTGTGATTCCTTCAGGGCATAGTGGAGTCTGGGTAAGGCAATTAATTCTACTTACGTAGATCAACAGATGTTTTTCAGAAACTGGTCTTTAAGGAAATTAACTGGGCACCCAAAGTCACATGACTAGTATCTGTCAGAGTCAGGACTTCACTGTATTTCATTCTACCTTTGAAGTCAGCTCCTTATCCATTAAAACATGAAACCTTTCAACATGATCTTAGTTTTGTTTTTGTTTTTTTTAATTTTTGTTCCTTTGTGTTTCTTACAGCCCAAGTATAATAATTATTTGTGAGTCTGTGAATGAAAATAGCCTATGGATCTCTAAACACACAGCCATTCAAAATCATGCGCCATAAACATAAATCATGGTAAGATACTGGAGTTTTTAGAACCTCTTAGTCTTATCCGTGGTTCCAACATTGTTCATCTCTGTATGAAATCACCGCAGTGATAATTATTTGGAAAGGAGTTCAGTGTCCTTCAGTTCTCTCAGTGCCATGTAATAGGTCCACATTGAATGATAGAGCAGCATCAGTGAAGCAATATATAAAAGAGGGAAGGGTCCTGAGAGTAAGGGTAAGTCATTTTGGCTGGCTTGTATCATTTTAATAAGAGCAGCATGTATTTTGCTGGAGAGTCAGCAAAATCAGAAGCAGAGATAACAGTATTTAATGGCAAAATTGTCATTGGACAAATTTAATGCTACAACTGTGTAACTCAGTCCTCCATGGCTAAACTGTTTATGTATTCTCTATCCTTCATTTTTGAGAATTGGTAATAGGTACCAGGGGTGGGGAACCTTCTGTCTCTATGCTGCATGTGGCCTTCTAGGTCTTTGGGTGCAGCCTTTTGACTGAGTTCAATTTTACAGAACAAATCCTTTTATTAAGGGCATTTGTTCAGTGAAGCTTGGATTCAGTCAAAGGGCTGCACTTAAGGACCTAGAGGGCCACATGTGGCCTCAAGACCGCAGGTTCCCTACCTCAGATTGGTAGTACATGGTAAAGCTATCAAATTCTTTTTTTTTTCTTTTGGAAAACCATTTCAGGATAAAGTTTCTATACAAATGTGATTTTTTTAAAAAATTGCTCAACAGGGATAGGGAAGGTGAGAAAACTCTCTCTGCCAAATCAAAATTAATTCTCTACAGTTTAGTCTTAGAGTGTCATCTGGGCAATGAAGAGGTTAATCAACTTAACCAAAGTCACATTTTCAGGGGTAGAGAGGTGGGGGTAAGTTGTTCAGAATTTGAACTCAGGACTTCCTGACTTCCAGGCCAGCTCTTTAACTACTATGCCACACTGTCTCTAATATCACACACACACACACACACACACACACACACACAGTCTAATTCACTAAACTGTTGGTAGAAGAGATGGCTTAGATCTGAAGGAAAGTAGTGATTTTCTCTAGGTTCATGAAGCATGCAATCAGGTGTACACATAAACAGGGACTACTTTATTAAGTTGAAGTCATATTTCCCAAAGACACTTTGAAAGTTCTTTTTAAAATTTTCCAATCTGGGTAAGTGTAAGTGGAGAGAACTAGGGACGTGTGTGTGTGTGTGTGTGTGTGTGTGTGTGTGTGTGTGTCTGTGTCTGTCTCTGTGTGTATATGAAGCAGATGGTAGGGTGGTGAGGTGGTTCTGTTACAGAGTCATTATCCTGATATTAAGTAACTGTTTTCCAGAGCTCTCCCCTTACCCCATTCTGAAACTTTTCTATGACAAGTTTTCAAGTATTTTAAGAAAGTACACACACTGCCAGTTCTGGTTGAGTAATTTTTACGCTTGGCTAGAGTGAAAAACCACACTGAAGAGAAAAACGGAAAGGGCACTGCTAAACTTAGTCCCTCCATGCAAAGGGAAGAAATGAACTAAATAGTATTTAGAGGGTTAAATTTCACACACACCACCCAAACTCGAAATATAACAACAATGACAACAGCGATAATAATTTGCAGAAATGCTTCTGCACACAAAGATTCTTCGTTCAGGAACTCATAGAATCCATGAAGAAGATTAACTCCTTTAAGTTAAATATATTCATTTCATGGATTTTCCTGTAAGTCCCCAGTTTCTCTGCCCAGGGTTTGCAACTTGCAAATACCTAAGAAATGAATCAACAGATTTAGTTTGTTCTGAACATTCATTTCCTTCACTGTAGAACACAGTGTTCTTTTCCCTAGCTGCACACAATGTACTATGCCTCTTTCTTCACTTACTGTATCACATTCACATTAATATGTAAAGTAGCTCATTGTTTCTCTGCCATCATTGGCTGGGAGACTACATATCTCCAGAGCAACCAGAGATTACTACAGGAAATTCACACGTGCTTCTCATGGAAAATATTTTTCCACAAGTTGGTGTATATGTGTTTTTTTTGTTTTGTTTTGTTTTTAATGTGAGAACAGTATATTTCCCTGAGAGTCGTGGACTTTGTATGTTAGTTAGAACAATAAAATCCTTGTATTTTATGAGGAAGGAAAGAGTTACTCAGTATAGCATCCACATAAAATAGATTAGGGATGTTTTCTCTACCACAATAAGAGAATAATTTGATTTGATTTTATCCTCATGGATATATGTTTCCAATGATAATAAGATATTTCCATAGAAAGCCACATCTTCCAAATGTAGGACTTGCCAATTTCTAATTATCCAGTCTGATTCTTCCACTCTAGCTCCAGAGGGCAGAGAATAACAATCTTCAAAAAATAGACAACTCTCCACCTATGTTAGCGCTAATGCTGTTGCTCTGGTTACTAGTAATGTTACACCTACTAGCAATTATACTGCTTAGGACTTTAGATAGCCATTTAAATGTTTAAATGCAATTTATGTCTATTATCTAATTTAACCTGCATTTGAAAGTAAAAGACAAATTCTTTTATTCCCAAATATATTTATAACAAATCCAAATCACTGTGTCAGAGAATAAGAATGATTCTCATTGGTGTTTTTTTTTCCCATTGATCTAGATTCTTTCAATGAAGAAGAAGTATATCCCTTCATTGCTTTCAATGTCATTCATAAAGGTCTCAAAGTAGCATCATAGAGCTAGTTAGGCATCAGGAGACAGTCTCTTTCACTATCTGTCTCATCTTGGACATGTCACATTCTCTCTGGACTTCACTCCCTTCATCTACAAAATGATGGTCTTAAGCATGGTGACCAATAAATACCCTTTTCCAGATCAAAAGATCAAGGAACTCCCATTAACCTTTTGAGTTTTTTTTTTTTAAATAGAAGTAGGGCAATGCCCCACCCCTTGCTTCTGCTATACTTCAGTGTCAAACTATAGAATGGAGTATTTAGATTTTAGACTCAGAACATTTCTCAGTAGTCATCTGCCCCAACTCCTATCCAAAAGAAACCTCACTATAACACATTTGACTAGCTGTTATCTGGCCTCTACAAGAAGATCCCCAATGAGCAGGAACCTACTACCTCCACATAAAACCCAGCTCTCTTTTCTGTAGCTGTAATTGTTAAAAACATTTTCTTTTTTGTGTATATATTTTTAGGGAGAGGTGCTGCCTTCTGTGATCAAAGGAAGCAAGTTTAATCACTCTTCCACATCAAGTCCCTTCAAATACTTGGAGCCAATAACTCTTTAGTCTTTTCTTCTTCAAGCTAAATACATCAGTTCCATCACCTAATTATCATATGACATCTAGTTCAAGGTCCTTTTCTCACTTAGTTGCCCTTCTCTGGAAGCTCTTCAGTTTTTCAATATCTTCCTAAATCCATGTACCTAGAACTGACCATAATATTCCAGCTGTTGTCTGATGAGGGAAGAGTACCATCATTATCATATTCTTATTCCTGAAAGCCATGCCCCTCTGAATATAGCCCAAGATCACATTAGCTTTGCTGGATGTCACATCACTGATAACTCATAACGAAACTGCATTCCAAAAATCTTGTACAACATTTTTTTTATCCAATCAGTTTGCTATCTGATCATGCTTTCTCTGTCTTGTCCTTGAGAAGTTGATTTTTGAACCATGTGTTTGATTTGACATTCATTCATATTGAATTTTGTCTTTATATGTTTAGTCCAATTCTGTAGCCTTCTGTTTTTATCACCATTGAATGTTTCCCATTGTCTACCTCTTACTTTTATTTCACCTTGAATTCAGTCATCATGTCATTGATATCTTTATCTAAGCTATTGATTAAAATGTGAAAGCAAAGGGTTAAAACAAATCATGATATCATTGTGTAGGAGACCACCTTCCAAGGGACTTGAAATCTTTAAGACTACTCTTTGAGCCTGGCCATCCGATTGTTTCCAAATCCATTTAATTAATTACTGCCTAGTCAACATTTCTCTATCTTTCCAAAAGAATTGTATGAGACATTTTTATCAAATACTTTATAAGAAGGCATTACTAGATTCTCAGAGGCTAAGTCAGTGATAATTGATTTCTGGTTGCATAGACTTTAATATGAATTAGGCAATTGACTGTCTGTTGCTGAGCTTTGCCTTATCTGATTCAAACAGATTAGTCAACAGAATACTACCTACTATATAGTAGATTTGTATGACCACAGATATACAAGATGACCAACTATAATGTCATAATGAAGTTGTGATCTGAATCAGTGTCTATAGACACTTGAAGTATTTAAGTGAAAATAGTCTGACTGATCTTGTACATTCTGATGCTATAAGAATGGGGACTATACTTGTGATTTCCCTGGTATAGAGAACTATACTAGGAAATTCCTAGGTTGTAAAGTAGAAAGAGTCCTTGATTTGGAGTCAAGAAGACCTAAGTTCAAATGCCAGTTTTTTTATCTATAAAATAAAGGAGATGAACTTAATGACTTCTAATATCCCCCTTTACCTCTCAGTCTATGAGTTTTCAAGATCAGTAAACTCCTTCTACCAAAGATGGTCAATGCCTTCTCTGCAGTTTGAAGTATTAGAGAGTTGCTTGAAGTAATTAGACATTACACGACTTGACCATGATAATATTGTATATGACTAGGGGTAAATCTTAGAACCAATATCTTCTTAAGCCTTGGGCCAGCTCTCTACCAATATGCCACAATGACTTTTTCAGGCTTCTCCCAAAATATAACTTCTTTTCATGAGTAAATGTCATGATCCTAGAGCTCTGAAAGATGCCCCACATTATATTCAAAGTAATGTATAGATAAGCAAACTTTTTTTTTCTTTCTCCAATTAATTCCATCATCTTTTGTGTATTCAGTAAAAGACCTTAAAACCATAGACAAAGCTATAGGCTAACCTGAGAAAAGTTATTCTATTGCTAAATAATTATAGAACTCCTGATTGAGGAAGCAGAATTAGTGGCAGACAGACAGACAGACAGACACATTAAATTGATACCTACAGCATCTTAATAGATCAACCTAAGGTATTGGGGAGAACATGAAATGGGTCCACAAGGGCCTCTTTGGAGAAGTTGATCCTTGACTGAGGCATTATATGTAGTTAGGTGATGCAATACAATAGAGTAAACAAAGTGCCTACAACATGTCAGACACTGTGCTAAGTACTGGGGATAGAAAGAAAGACAAAAGATAGTCTCTACCTTCATGGCGCTAACTATGTAATTAGGGAAGATGACGTATAAAAAAGCTGAAATTTGGGAGGGAGAGAATGGTAACTAGTGTGGGGAAATTATGAAGACCTGAAGCTGAGTAGGAGATAAAGAGATGACTTCTTCTTTAAATGGAAGGCCTGGAAGAAGCTCTCTAATGTCTACCTTCCGACCTCCTCAAACAGAAAAACTGAAGGGTCCCAGAAGCAGGGAATACTGACGAGATATGAATTTCAGAGTTGTGCAATCATGTAGGAAGAGGAATTCTGGATACAAAGGTGAAGTCCAGGAGGTCAGCCAGGTGGGAAATGCCGACAAGCACAGGGGATACAGTGCTGGGCCTGGAGTTAAGAAGACTTGAATTTATATGTTGTCTCAGATACTAGCTGTGTGATGTTGAATAAATAACTTAATCTTTGTTTACCTCAGTTTCCATAGCTGTAAAATAATGATAATAATAGCTTCTACCTCAAAGAGTTGTTGTAAGGATAAAACAAGTTACTATTTGCATAGCAGTTAGCAGTGTCTGGTGCAAAGTAGGCATTTAAGGCTTATTTCCTCCTTTCCTTTCCCTTTCCTTTCCCTTTCCTTTCCTTCCTATCTTCCTTCCTTTCCTCTTTCCTTCCGTCTTTCCTTCCTTCCTTCCTTCCTTCCTTGCTTCCTTTCTGCCATTTATAATCTCATTATAACACTACTATTTCTGTAAGTTGATGCACTGGAACTCCATTGAGAGTCAAATATTAAGAAAAACTGAGTAAAAATTGTGGTCTAGTATGCTGCCTTCAGAAATAGCAACTTTTTTTTCTTTCAGAAGAATTTGTAGACTTGGAGTGTGCCATTCGTAAAAAAAACCAAAAAAACAAAAAAACAAAAAACCATCCTGGTAGATTTCTTGAAATGACAAGGGATTCTTCTTCACATCTTGTCTACAAATTTGAAGGAAATGAGATAGAAGAATGGGTATACATTGGGGTATGCAATACATGTATAAGAATGAGTTGACAAGGCCTCTAGCAATGTCCAAACCCAAAGTAATATTTTAGAAGGCATTCATAAGAACAATTATAAGGTATCATTTATGTTATTTTTTTAAATTTTTATGTTATTTAAACTTTACAAATGTGAGACAATTCAATCACTTGATCAAATTAGAGCTGATATATATGGTTGATACTGATTGATTGAATCCTTAGTGCACTTTACAAGTTTAGATATTATTTTTATTGCCCTTACTGTTATCCTCATTTTGCAGTTAAGGCAATGGGTTCAGAGAAACAGAGTGATTTAACCAAGGTTGTGTAACTATTAAGTGACAGAGATGAGAGTCAAACCCAGGCTTTCAAATTCCAGATGAAGTATACTTTGCATTACCTCACAGCTGTCTCACAAAGGAAACTGAGAGCCGCAGAAGACGATCATTTTCAGGAGGGTGAAAGAAATATTTAGGAGAAGGCTTCTTTAGCTTTTTATTCACTATTAAATTTTATAGAAAGGCAGTTAAGTTATATCATCCAGGAGGTAATGCATCTAAACATGTTTTATTCTGCCTTTATGGGAAAGGAACAAATGACTGAAAAGTAAACTGACAATCAGAAATGTTTGAAAGAAGCAAGTTACGAGGTAAATTCTGTGGTTCATTCATCTGTATCTACAGCTCTATTTTCAGTACATCACAAGACCTATTGTTAATCATGGTGATATTGAGGCATCAACAGGTTAAATTGCAGTCATCATCTTCAACTTCAGGAGATAGAGAAATGTCATGTATAATTTCAGATATTCCTCTTTAAGGGAATTAAAATTAAAAAAAAAAGACTTACCATTTAACAGATTAAACATGTCATATGAAAGACTTGGTTAACAGAAATGATTTATTTTACAAAGACACTAGAAACCTAGATTCAGAAGTACCTGATTTCAAATTTGACCTTAGAAATTTATTAGCACTTTCTTTGTCTGCCTCACTTTCCTCATCTGTAAAATTAAACTAATAATAGCACCAATCTCCCAGGGTTGTTGTGAGGAACAAATGAGAGATTTGTAAATCATTTTGCAAACCTTCAAGTTCTCTAAGTTATTATTATTGTTGTTATTGTTGTTAGTGGTGGTGGTAGTGGTGGTGTCCAAATACTGAAAATGAAAAATACACATTAATTTGATAAAATGAGAATCAGTATTTTGTTTATTATGTTTTTCCTTTTAAAATATAACTTTAGTGGAGTATTAAATAACTTCTTATCTAAACATAGAACTTGTAGCCATTATAAATGGAAACTAAAGCTGGCCCACCCAAAGCAAGATAGTATAGCATCAGAAGTTCACTAAGCTCAGAGCTGAGTTTGAGTTCTAGGTGCACTACTTAATATGGTGTATGCTCTTAAAGCAATTCCTTAAACTTTTTTTTTTAATCCCAGTTTCACAATTTGTATAATGGGGGTAGTAATTCTGACTCTATTTAGGAATTCAGGAACATAAGCTCTTAGAGCTTCACAAGACCTCAGAAGTGATCATCCTCAGGCTTTTGAGTGGAAGATGACTCCTTTATATTGTTGTTAAGAGAATCAAAGATGATCATAGGAGAGAAAGCAAAGCAGAAACTGCGAAGTGTTATAGGGATGCAAAGTATTTTTATAGTTATTATTCTTTGCACAGATGTATGTAAGTATATTAATGCTGATTATGTTTTCCTACAGATTAACTCCTTAGAAATCACCATAGGCATTTGAATATCTACATATTACTGTGTAAAACATCTAAATAAATTGCCCTCCCTTATAGCTAAAATGAGTGTTTCTGTCCAAATGCAGGAACTCAAAGGGCTACCCAGCAATAAGGCAGGAAACAGGATAATTGGTTAGGGAAATTTACAATGCATTATTTTTTTATTATTATGTCGGTTATAACCTTCTTAGTTTCTTTGATTCATTAAGCAATTGTAAGAGTGAAAACATATCTCCATTGTTCCTGGTGATGCAAAATAGCATGCTATTCAACAATTAAACTGCAGACTCAGCTGCTATAATAAATCTGAAGTAACTATGATTTGGCTTTTGATTGGTTGCTGTGTCTTCAGTATCATGGGACAATAGCCAAGAGAAAAAGCAGTTTTCCCCAGCACCAAGCTCCTTGAGTTTTGGAACGCTTTCTTTTTCTTTTTCATCTTTAGATGAAAATCCATAATTCCCATAGGATCCTATAACAGTCTCTCACATCAGTAAATATTTTTGCATGAATAAATGAACACCCAAGAGGTGATATTTTAAATAACTATTTGAGACATTTTATAAAGAAAACTTTTCTCTAGGGATACATGTGCAAGACTCAAAATTTTCTTGGTTTATGTCATTTTAAAGAAAAGTAGGTTTTTGTTTTTAATGGAAATGAGGGCTCCAAATAATATAGAGTAAAGAAATAAATGGTTGTGTGGGTAACCTTGACTTCATTGCAAAAAAATTTAAGTAACCCACACGAGGTACTGTGGCATAGTAGATAGAAGTTTGGTTTAGAGGTTAGGTCTAGAAAGTCCTTGGTTCAAGACCTACTTCTAATACATATGGGCTGTGTAACCCTGGGCATGTCGCTTAAAATCTCAGTTCTTTATTCTCTATTTTATTCCTCCTCCTCTTCCTTCCTTTTTTCCTTCCTTCTTTCTTTCCTTTCCTCCCTCTCATTTTTTTTCTCTTTCATTTAGATGCAGTAATCAAATCCAATTCATCAGAATTCTGGTTTAGTGATCTTTCTAATATATCATTGACCTTAGTTGCACTCCTTATTTATAAAGAATAATATATAAATTCATAAATATTTCATAAAATTAAAGGTAATTAATAGTGGATAAATGATTTCTTAACAGAATATATTAAACTCCTACTGTGTTCCAAGCAGTATATTAAGTACCAGGGATATAACTTCTTGAAGTTTCAGAGAAGGTACCAACATGCATTGGTAGAGGTAGTTTCCTGATCTGGGAGTTCCCTCTGTCAAAGAAATAAGGAGTCCATTTCCTATACATATCCTACTCTCACCTCTTCTCCTATGTAAGAAATCATATCATTAGTGTATTTGCCAGTGCGGCATCTCCAGGTTCTTCTCCTCATGACTTAACTTCTTCACATACTTACTGTTTTTCAATATTCAAAGCACCATACTTGTCACCCAATTCAATCTGCCACTTCTTACTTGTTCCATAATAGAATCACTCATTCCAGACCAATTGACTAGTATTGAGAAAATCACAATACATTCTGAGTCTATGACCAGTTACAGATGACTCAACAATCTCTTTGCCTATGTCATGTTCAAGGGCATTACAAAGTGTCTAAAAGGTCTTAGCATATATTTCTGATGCAGAAAGTTAATTTGTATGGAACTTACCATTTTTTTTTATTCTGAAAGAACCAAAGATATATAAGAAAGTAAAAGGACACATCTAACTAAAAAAATATTTAGCTCACAGCAAGTCAATATGTTGTCTTTCTTGTTGTGATCTTTTGGAAATCCCTCTACTTAGAATAGAAGTTGAAATTCATGCCCACATATTGATAATTTGTATGTAATAACTAAACCATTTTTAATTTTAGAAGTTGGAGAGGAGAAAACAAGAATAGTGACACACATCTTTGATTATAAATTCACATATCTCTCTGACTCCTGAACTTCAACTCTTTCTACTTCACTTTTTTCCAATATGTCTTAAGCTTTTCCCCTCTGTCCTCTCTTCAAATGATTGATTATGTGTGCACCCTTTTGCTATCTTTCTTTTATTGTCAGTATCTTCGAGACATACTTGAGTAATGGAGAGTTAGCATGCCACTGTGTTTTATTTATGAGTCTAGGGTTTTTGTTTTGTTTTACTTTATTTGGGGATGATTAACTTGGTAAAGTTGTACATTTATTAACACAAAATCCCATGTTATTAATAGTAATATATCAATTAGAAATTATCTTTAGGATCATTTCCTGGTGTAAGAAATGGAACTGGCATAAACATATTTTCTAGGCCAGACATGAGGTTAAAGACCACGTAGGATTCAAAATGGGATATTCATGTTTATGTTACCTTGTGAAATTGGAGTCAAGTACTTCAAAAGACTATTTGCAAAAGTTGAAATGAATGAAAAAAAAATCATACACACTCCCAAAAGAGTGTGTATGAGACATAGAGCCACCCTATGTCTTTGATTAGTTTCTTAAATAGCTTCTTTTCCCTCTGAACACACTATGTGGTCTTCTGTAATACATACTACTTTGTGTAAAAAACAAACAAACAACAAACAAACATGAAAACATGAATTCTTTTTGTTTTCTTCTCAATGAGTACAGCATGAGTAACACCCCTTCATGTAACTATTACCAGCCAAAATATACTTGGATTTTAAAATTATTTTATTTTATATTTGTCATATAGGAGTAATGGTAAAGTTTCTAGGTCATTTGAAAAAATCTTGTATGTTACTTCCAATGTTTTTCTTTTGTATTTTTCACAGAAAAATTTATTCAGTTGCCTGAATTCCACACTGTTATCATGCAAGAAAGAGATATAGACCACGCCTCACTCAACTTTTTTCCATTACATTTTGGAACCCAATGTTTTGGGTTTACATGGTAGCTTTTTTTTACAAAATGTGCATGGGCAAAGATCTGAACAGTAACACCTGGAGGGCTACACAAAGACTGGCCATAGAATGCTAATAATGCATACTTTAAGGGGAAAAGAAATCATTTATTCTCCCATTGATGATCATGTGGCTGGATTGCATTCCTGACGTGGCCGCTGCAGTGATGAACATGAGACCAGCTCAATGCTCTGCAACCCCAAGATGCATGGATGAGGCGGGAGACAGCAAGGTGGCAGAAGCTCCGTTTATTGAGTGCAGTTAGCTGTCTTTTATGGCCCTAGTGATGCATGTTCAAAGCGTGATCCCCCTGTGATAGCCAATCATCAGGTCTGCTGGAGCTCGTGTCAGGACTCTGTTGTGACCCTCAGCTCCTACTGATAGAAGCTAGAACTCCCATGGGAAAGTTCCCTCAACAGAGCTCTCATGAGACCGTGAGATATTCACCCTAACACATTCCATGACCGATTGAAATAGAAGGACCTAGGCTCTATAGTGTAGAGAACCTCAATTCAGTCTATCACATTTTAGTAAGGACACTGACAAAAGGTTCGGTGTTCAGATGTAGACAACATGGATGATGAGGTGCATTAAAAAGAAATTAGGATGGTTAACCTGGAGAAAAGAAGATTTGAGAAGTAGTGGCCCAGGTATCAATTTATAGCTTTTGAAGAACTGTCATGTAGCAAAGGGATTAGAATGATCTTGTTTGGCTTCAGCGGGAAGAATGGGAAGAAGTTGCAGAGAGGCAAATTTCATCTTGATATAAAGATAAAATTCCCAGTAATTAAGTGTCCCAAAGTGAAATGAGCCTCCTTGACAGGCAGTGAACTCTCAATAAAGCCAATGGGTGACACCTTGTCAAGGATGTTGTAGGAGGGATTGTTGGTCAGACATAAGATGAAATAGATGGTGTCTGAGGTCTTCAAAATCTGTGATAATATTCAAAAATATCTTTCTTTACCTATTCTGTAATTTCTCTCCCTATTTTATACCATCCCCTACTCAACTGTAAGGTAATGTTTGGAAAATGCAGGTCTGACCATGTCACTGCCCTGCTCAATGAGCTCTAGTGGCTCCCTATTACTTCTGGTTTGAAATATAAACTCTTTTATTTGGAATTTAAAATTCTTCACAACCTGGCCCTTTCATACTTTTCCAATTTTTTTTTTTATAGTTACTCTCCTCCATGCCCTCTATCTTCCAGTAACTCTGGCCTTCTTACAGTTCTTTAAATACAACCCTCCATTTCTTATCTCCATGACTTACCATAGCTGTTCCTCATGTTCCTCAAGCTCTCCCTGGTCCCTTCTGCCTCTTTGTTCTTCTAATTTTACTCATGACTCAGCTCAAATCCCACCTATCCTAGGAGGCCTTTTCTAATTCACTACCTCTCCTCCCATTTTTTAATGCCTTTGCCTCTTAGGGTATACACACACACACATACATATGCACATATATACATACATATATACATACATGTATGTATGTATATATGTATGTACATGTGTGTGTTTACACATACACACATGTGTACAAATATGTACATTATACAACAAATATATACTATATGCATGTGTATGTGTAATATGTATATGTGTATATGTATATGTGTGTGTGTGTGTATATATATATATATATATATAAAAATATATTCCTACCCATTTATGTGTTATCTCCTACATTTGAATGCAAGCTCCTTGAGGGCAAGAGACCATATATTTTTTAACCTTTCTTTGTATCCTTTTGTATCCCCTTTGTATCCTTTAGTGTGATGCCAAGTAAATAAATGCATATGGACTCGATTTTTCTTCCTTTTATTTTTTCCATTCTTCCAGGTAAAGAAAGAATTGGGTTCACTATTTTTAATATTTATTATGTAACTTTAAAATACTCTCTTTTTAAGTGTTTGTATTGTACTTTTTTTTAGTTATCAATTCATCCATGTCATAGCTTAACAGTTTCAGAGACATTTGTAAAAATTTGAGCATTAGTGGTCTTAGAATTTCAACCAGTAGCTGAAAGGTTATTCTTACAGTTAAAAGGACTCATCTTTGAGTACTAATCAACTAATTATCAAAAGTTTCAATCTTTTTCTTTATTGAACTAACCATTTAAATCAGTCAAAATATCAATGGGACTATTACATGTAGAATTTATAAGGTTTCATTTGTCTCTCCACAATTCTCATATATATATATATATATATATGTATATAAATTGCTGTTTTGACACATATATACATATATGTGTATGCATATGTATGTATATATTATATATGTAATTCTGATTTATATATATATATATATATTCTGATTGTGTGTACCAGTTTGAAGACAGAGAGCAGAGTTTATAACACTTACTATGTTCACAGAATTGGCCCTCAAACTGTCTAGAACAGTTTAGTAAATGTCTGCCATTTGATTGATTGATCACACACTGTGGATAAAATAGGATTAGCTGAGTTGCAGTTTCCCTAGTGGATAACAGGAGACCGATGATGGCAAGACTTCCACAATTTTCTACATTTCCATATTTTTACTGACTTTCATGGGAACATCACTCATGGCCTTGCAGATTTGTCAGATTGCTCAATGGCTCTTCCACTGGGATAGTTATAGATGTTCCTAAAATTAAAGAATTCCCTCTTACTGCATTAACCTTACTCTCATGTTTAGTACAGTGCCTGGCACAAAGTTAGCACCTAATAAATGCTTGTTGACTGGCTGACTTACTAACTGCACATGTCTTGACATCTATAAAATACTAGTATAATCTTTGGCAATTTCCACATAACAATGAAAAAGAAAATGTGCTTTGCCTCAGTAACACTGAGGTGTTATTTAATCCCTTTCCTAGCTCCTGAGCTTTAAATATGAGACCAGTACACGCACACACACACATTTATAGTTTACTCCTAAACCAATACCTGTAAAGCACTGAAATATCCTTCCTAGTATCACTGCCCTTGAGTTGACAGTGTTGTTCACATTTCTATGAAAACATGACACTTTTTGACATTTGGAGAAATAGCAATTACCCATAGCAAGAAACATGAAAAGACCCCCAGCCAGTCTGTCTTACTTTAAGTTTGCCCAATGACATGATCCAAATTGTTTCAGAAACCTGGTTACTCAAGTGTATAACTATTTAAGTAATAAACCTGGAAAGGAAAAAAAAATCAATTTTCCTTTAACTGAAGTAATACCTAAACACTATCAGAATGCATGCGTACTTTCTTTGTGCTTGTACAGAAACCTAACTTTCCCAGTGCTTTCTCTTGTTGAGACATGTGAAACAACATTATGTTAAAAAAAAAAATCCACCCCAAAATGTGTTTCTGTGATGGAATGAACTCTTAAATTGTGATTAAATTACATTTGTGATGTTTTCTTAACTTTGCAAGAATCAGAGGGATCCTATCATAAGCCACTACATGGCATAGTACAGAGAGTTAGACTCTGGACTCAGACCCTTATTAGCTGTGTAACCTAAACAAGTCACTTTAACTCTATCTGCCTTAGTTTCCTGCTTTGTAAAATGGGGATATAATAGCACCTGCTTGCCAAGGTTTTTGTGAGGATAAAATTAAATAACATTTGTAAAACACTTTGCCAACCTTGAGTGCTATATAAATGTTACATGTTGTTACTGCTGCTTTTCCATAATGAAGATGCATAGATTCAATGGGTTATTATGTGAATCTTCAAATGCTTGGCCCAAACCCTGATACATTCTCTTTTACTTGATTGATATATGATGGTGGGCAGATCACTTATTTTTTTCTTTTTACTGCTTTTTTTTAAATCTTAAAAAAAAAGAATAACCAATATTTCTCTGTCTTCAACCTTGAATGTCCCTGATAAGTTATTGATCATCTGGAAACTGCAATATGATCTAGTGACCAGTAGCTACTGACATGATGCAGCATGAGATTTTCATCTGAAAACTCTAAACTTCTATTCTGGGATTGTGTAATGAGGCTGAATTGATATTCCTCTGTTGATTCATATTTTTCAATCATAGCAAGGCTCCTTCACCAGACAGTTTGTCACACAATCACAGATTTTTAAATCTGGAAGAGGTCATCTAGTCTCACCCCTAGCTGGAGCATGGGTGACACCAAATACCCACAAAGTTGATTGATTCAGGTCATATGGGCAACCTAAATAAAAGGATTACTTTCAGTATTCTGTGGCTGTGCTAGCCATCTTCATCTTTATAACCAAATAAGATTGACTGGCTGACAAAGTACACTGTGTGGATGTCAGTCATTATTATGATGGATCTTCCCTTATCAGTCATTTGATTGAATCCTTGTCTTTGCTTTCTTACTTTAGCACCAGGCTAACAATAGTTGAGAATATAATTCAATTAAAGACATAATGTAACTTGCTCTAATTCAGAATTAAAAGTTGAAATTCAGGAGGTATGAAGATTCTAGGAAAGAGTGAATTTCAGTAGCAAAAAAAAAAAAATGTTATTTATTGGCTAAATCCAATGCACTGGGGATACCAACCTGGGGTGATGGAACCTTCAAAGATTTTGCAACTTAACAAGATATAAAACATATAAATGAATAGCTGTAATAAAAATTTAATTTACATATGTTGTACAGGTATACAGAGTATTGTGAGAGACTTGAGGAAAGAGATCATGTATAAAGGAGAGGACATTCAGGAAAGTTTCCTATAGGACAAAGGGGCGTAGTATTATGATCCTAAAGAACTTACCAACTTACCAAGAAGTGGACTTGACTTTGGGGAAGGGGAGTGACATCAGAGTGACATCAGCAGGACACTTCAAATACACACACACACACACACATATCCACATATTCCTTCTTCATCTACATCCTAGCATGACCTGCCTTTTTAGCCCCAGAAAGTATGTAAAATTCCAAGGAAAAATATATATAGGACAGACACACCTGGATCTCTTTTCCAGTTGATAGCAGCTACCATCTAAACAGTATTTTAAGTTTTGCAAAGTTTACATATGCTATCTCATTTGATTTGCCCAACAACCCAAGCAAGTAGGGGCTATTATTATTCCCATTTAACAGATTTGGAAACTGAGACCAAGCTGGGTTAAATGACTTGTCTTGAGTCCAAGTGCTATTAAGTGTATGAGTCAGGATTCAAATCATGTGTTTCTCATTCCAAGTCTAACACAGAAAACTGGTAGGCAATGAGTGAATTTGGGTATCAATACCATGAATTGGTATTGATACCATGTCATTTTCCATGTTGTAAGTGCATATTATACATTTCTACAGAGATAGATGTATAAACCATTTTTTAAAAGCATTAATCCTTTTAATTCTCCCAACGGTTTATATAGATTTTTATTTCTACAATTTTAATAGAGTATCTCTTTATGTGACAGATATGATGAGATCTTGAAAACTAAATTTCTTGTTTGGTATTGAAATTGAGAAATTTAACCCACACATACCTTTGGGTTGAAGTGTATTTCCTACCTCCACCCCTGCCCCCAACCTCTTTACCTCCTTACCTCCTTTGGCGGGGATCTGTGAGACAAGAGCAAACCTTCTAAAGTCAAAGCTAAAGAAGTAGGCCTACTAAAATGTTTTCCCTGAAAGTGGAGTTGACTGGACAGGACTTTATATTTTGAGGGCATGTCTCTTTTTACCTCATTATAATTAAAATTGTTTTATTTGCCACTTCTCTTGTTGTTTTGATATAGGAGGTATGTTCAAATGGCATCTCTCTTCCACCTCGCCAGAAGTCATTCACTTTCACTCTTTGTATTATTCTTTTGTATGATAGATGGCCAGGTTGAGCCCAGAAGCATACCAAGTGACCCTAAATGATTTTAGAATGATCAAGATATGGTACTATTTTGCTACATCAGGTCTACTTTTTGCCATACATTACTTGATAGTTCTATTGCCAAGATAGAAATAATCAAGTTGAGAAGCAATCTTCCTTATTCCCCTCACTCCTCATTCTATGGAAAAATCCAACTCTGTAAATGTCATTTGTTAAAAAAAGAGAGTCTATTTAATTATGGCAGAGGTGGTAGAGTAATCAATGAGGATTTGGTCAGGAATCCTTTACGTTCTGTTGAGCGAAATAAGTGATGAAAATGATTCTGAAATGCTTAGCAAACAAGAACCCTATTATGCAAATGATTATTGGTATAGAGCCTTTTGCTCTTATGTCAGCACTTGGATGAAAGTATGTGATTTTTAAAAGATAAGATTATTCCAGGTGTTTGACTAGAAGGTCAAACTAATTAATCTATTTATTAATAAAGGCATCAAGTATTGATCGGTACATTCTGTGCTTGGTTAGAAACCATTTTAAAAATTAACTGTTGTGGTAATAGAGGAAAACAGATTTCTTCCAACAAAATAGACTCTTGGTGTACTCATCTCCATGCCAATCTTCTCAATGCTTTTATAACTCTGAGGTATTTCATAAGGATACTTGTGAATTCAAGGTCTGGGAACAAAACAAAAAGCCTGCACATGCTTAGTGTAGACTGTGTTTTGTTTTGTTGGTTCCATTTTTTTAAACAAAAATCAATTGTTTTATTGAAAAGGTGGTGACATCAATGCAACTTGGTCCAGTCAAATAATTTATTATAAAGGCATAATAAATAATATAAGAATTTCCATTAGTGAATTTTCCTTCTTAATAATTTCTCAGTTGTTTTCTTGAGCAATTACTTCCTTGGATTTGAGCATGGACTTTGGTCATATCTAATGACCTCAGTAGTCCCTTGATTTATGAAAATGCAGTTTAAAAAAATGCAACTGCTTTCTTTTATAGTTCAAAAGTACAGAGACCTAGACAGTTGGCATATGGAAAAATCCCATTTCCTATGAATAAGCAAGTTGAGTAATGAGTTTCCAAGTAAAATTGCTAATAGAAAAATATGATATAGAGATACAGAACTGACATTTCTCAACTACATAACATAAATCCTGTTTTAACAAGAGGAGGGGACATATAATGTTTAAATACATTTTGGGGGGCAAAGTGTGGGAGGATGTAGAATACAAATGCCAAAATGTTAAAGATCAAAAAGTTCAATTATGAAATTGAAAGCATGAGGCAAAAATTTCAAAGGAATGGCCCTGGAGAAATGTAACTATTGGGAAGAGAGTCCTCAATGCCCTGTGCATAGGGAAATTAATTCAAAGGAGGTAGAATGATACAAGAAATATAAATATCCATTGAACTGTTATTCATACTCTATTGGTAAAGGCCTCCCTATTTCCAGTTGTTGATCAGTTAATAATACTTTGCTTAGCTTTTAGGTCATTTTTCTAATGTCCAGATGACAGAGTATGGTATGAGTGTGAAGGGGAGCTCTCTCAAATTTCATAGTAATGGGAATTACAACATGCCCTCTCCTCTCCACCATGTGTTTTTTGCCATGACCTAAATAGCTTTAGACATAGTTGGAAAGAGAAGGGGTTTCTCCACAGTTCTTTGAGCTAAAAACTACTACCATATTCAGTGGATAGATGCTGGGGATGATGATACCTGTCTGTTTGAGGCTAAGATTTTCCTTTAAGTATAACCTACTTTCTCTTCAGTCACCCTGCTTCAGTATTCCTTTCTCTGTCTCCTTTACTATCTATATATTATATACTACTGTACATGTCTCCTTTACTATCTTTTAAATTTGATTTTTTAGTCCTGTGTAACACTTGTTTTTTCCTTTTTATCTTTTTTTCTTTTTTTTAAGTAATCACTACCAAAGAGAAACTACAGATATGGTTACTGTGTCTTTAAAAAATCAGTTGAAATGTTGTCAAATTGGCAATTGTAATTGTCAGTCTGGAGAGATTGCTCAGAATAATGGATTGGGCAAAACCAATGGGAGAGATTGTTTTCTTGTCATGGATGAAGAAGATGGAGAGAAAGAAAATAGAGAGGCCTCCTTTCCTGATGGGGCTGTTTTAATCTTGATCTTATGAGGAAGATGAAGAAAATTTGTGAGAAGAGATATTGCTTGATATGTTGGTTGAAATGAATAGAGGAGTTATGTTTTTATCAGTGAGGAAAAGTCATCTGCAATTACACTGATGGTTACAGGTGACTGTGGCTGGGATTTTTCTCATATCTGAAATATGGTAAACAGTTATTTATATCTTTGAATTATTATCAATTATATTATTAATTAATTATATATCAAACAACTTTAATGTTAAGTTAATCCTAGAAGACCGGGGTATTTTTTGTCTATCTATCTTCATCAATTATCTATTCATAAATGAATAAGTATATACATTTATGTGTGAGTATAATATATGTTATGTATTACATACATGTAATTTGTAAGAAACTACTGGAAAGAAAATTTCACTAGCTTATTAAATAAGTGATTTAATAAAAATGGAAGAGAGGTCTGAGTAAATTAATTCAGTGGGAAAAAGGCCACAATGTTATTCATGAGAAAATATTCAAATATATCCCTAGGTTACCATAGAATTTATAATGATGAAAAATGAGTATGATAAAAGTTAAGAAGCAGGTTGAAGGGAAACTGCCCATATAGTCTACAAATGTGTGGGCATCTCTGTGAAACCCTGCTATATCCAAATTCTGATATCTCCTAATAATTTGGTTTATAATTGGCTCACCTACATCCTCCTTATATCTAGATAATCCATCACAAACATCAGTCTAAGGATCTTTTCCTTAGTGCCCAGCTCAGCCCCACTCAGCTTCCCCACAGTTGTCTTCTAAGAATGAAACATTTCTCTCCCAAAGAACTCAGAATGCTTTTTATTTATCACCATATATGTATTTATCACACACACACATGCACAGCAACTCGCAACTCTCCAATCCTTTTTCACAAATAGGGTAATTTTAATGTCTTGCTTCAATATATTTTGAGATTAGAGGTGGAGATCATATTATAAATAATTTCACAGGGCATCAGTCAGTCAGTCAAGAAGCATTTATAAATTCCTTAGGCTAAAGTTCCAGGTCCTTTGATTTTCTGTGCCTCAATAGGTAGGCTAATTCACTTCTTTAAAGTTATCTGTTTGCTTAGTGTGAATTTCCCATTGTTTTGTTTCAGTTCTTGGCTACAATTTCAGGTCCCCAAATCCCTTCCACACTCCATTGTCTTTCAATTGTCTTTCAAATTTTGCTTTTAGTCTTAGCAGTAACAACAAAACAACAAAAAGATACCTTAACAATCAGTCACTTTTATGACTATTTCTGGTGTACTGTAATTTGATACAATTATACCAAACTCAAAAGTTTAGGATTTTCAGGAGTGCCTTTACTGGAATGCAGAAAACAAAGCCCCAAAGTAATGACATGCAAATTTCACAGGAATCTAACTTACCAAATCCATTAATCCTTTCCCATCATTAAATGAGCATCTGCTGTGAGCTTATGGGCACAAAAAGAAATAACTTGGGTTTTGTGTAATAACTTTTCTTCTAAAAAATGGCAGAGGAAAGGACAGAGACTCACAACCCAAGTAAATATCAGATAAAGAATCCATAGGTGATGCTTTAAAAAGACATTAAAGAGAGAAAAAGAGAAATGACCTGAGCAGTATATATAGAGTCTATGTTGGCTTAACTTTGATAATCAAGTATCCGAAATGAACAATAACATAAAATTACAATTGGTGTCTGTCTCTATGTGAGACTGGAGCCTGAGTCCTAAATTTTCCATAAATTCATCTTCTGACCTTGGTTCACAAACTGACTCCCTAAGGTACCAATACTCAGCATCAAAGAATCACAAATTTAGAGCATAAAGAGAACTGGGCCAACCCCCTGATGAGTCTATTAATAAGTATTTATTAAGCACCTATTGTATGCTAGGCTATGCAGATACAAAGGCAAAAGTGAAAAAAGCTTTACCCCCAGAGAGCTTACATTCTATGGATAAAGACAACTTCTAGTGTGTATGCACAATATAGAAAATAGAATCTATAGGCCCTTTGACTAAATACAAACTTCACAGGACAAATCCCCTCAATAAAAGGGTTTGTTCTATAAAACTTGGACTCAGTCAAAAGGCCACACTCAAGAACGTAGAAAGTCACATGTGGCCTCCAGGTCACAGGTTCTCCATGCCTGAAAGAGATACTGAAGAATTCAAAGTCAAGGCATTAATTGTTGCAGAGCATCACAGGTTTCCTGTAGAAGGTGGCATCTGAGCAGAGGCTCAAAGGAAGCAAGGTCTTCTTAGTGGAACAATCATGAGGTAGATGGTGAAATGTATAAGCCTAGAGTCAGTGGTGAGGATGGGATCTGAACTTTCCAAATGACCAAATCTGGAATGTTAGCCTGAGGCTAGAATCCTATCAAATGGCTTTTCATTACTGCCTAAACCCACTCTACCTCCAGATGGCCCCCTGGCCACTTCCCACCCTTAATCCTATCTAGACTCCATTTTCCCTTGGCCACATGTTCCAGGTGCCAGGCATTCTATTCACCCCAGCTTACTGGCTACTCCCATCCAGATCTTCCTTACACCCCTCCTCCAGTCACCCCAAACTACTTGGCCACTCCTTGATCCCTCTTACAGTCTTTCTGTATACAAGATTCATCTTGTCTCCATTAAGGTGCTCAGATTCTTAAAATGTGGCCCACTTGCATTAGCAATAGGAATGCTTATGTGAGAGTTAGGAGGGTTAAATTTCCACAAAGGTAGAATAGTGCAGAGGGTTATTAAAACAACTCATGGAAGCAGTTACACTGCAGGAGGGCTTGGGCTTAGCCAATTAGAAGTAAGCT
This sequence comes from Vombatus ursinus, assembly GCF_900497805.2. Taxonomy (NCBI): domain Eukaryota; kingdom Metazoa; phylum Chordata; class Mammalia; order Diprotodontia; family Vombatidae; genus Vombatus; species Vombatus ursinus. The sequence continues at coordinate 5,073,969 of NW_020954639.1, forward strand.
GATGGTTCCAAGAAGACCCCAAAATCAAGATAAGAGTCATCTAGCTCAAACTGGTGGGGTTCAATCAGGAGGCAAAATTAAATTGTTACTGAGCATGCTTAGTGAACCTTAACTCTGAAACTAACTGTATAAAAGCACTCTTGCTTTTGTACTCAGGGCTCTCCTCCTGAAGAGGGGTGGAGCCCACTTCTGGCCAAAAATGTTTAAATCCTCCGGACTTTCTCTGTAATAAACTTTTCTTGATACTAAATTTTTGGTGTCAAGCATGTTTCTAACACTTAGATTCCTTAGGAGTCTGCCCAATATATGACTGATGTTCTAATAAACCTTGTCTGTGGCTGAAAGAAGGCTTGAGTCAAATTTATTCAGGCAGGACCTGTGTGTTCTGATTTTTGGGGTTCCAGTACCCCTAAGCCCCTAAACATTAACATCAGGATGACCTGAGTTCGAATCCAGCCTCTGATACTTACTAGCATGTGATGCTGGGCAAGTCACTTAACCCTGTCCACTTCACTTTCTTCATCTGTAAAATGAGCTGGAGAAGGAAATGGCAAACCACTCCAGTATCTTTGCCAAGAAAGCCCCAAATGGGGTCAAGAAGAGTCAGAAATGACTGAATAACAACAACCACCAAAGAATGGGAAGCACGTTCCAAGAATGGGGAATGACAGAGTGAAAAAATGCTAAAGATGGGAGATGGATTGATATGTATGAGAAATAGCAGGAAAGGCACTTCATGCTATAGATCATGTGACGTGCAAGCTGTCTAGAGAATTAATGGCCCAACAGAGGAGTTTATATTTGATTCTAGAGTTATTAGGGAACTACTGTAATTTACTGAGGAGGGGACTGAAATGGTCAGACTTGGGCTGTAGAGAAAACACATCAACATCTTTATGCCAGATAGATTGGAGTGAAGAGATGATGAGGTATGGGCCCAAGCCGAGAACTTTGCTCCTCACCCCAAAAAGAATTTGGGTCCCATTTGTCTACAGTATCCTTGAACTCTTTTACTTGGTCAAGGAAGTCTAGCAGTAGCCAGAGGCTATAATCCTGTCAACTGTCTTTTCCTCATCACCTATGCCCAATCTCCCAATTCTTTGTTATCCTTAATTGAGCCTAGCACTCTATTGTCTATTATCACAGATGGCCCCTGTCTACTTCCCACCCTTGACCCTATCTAGACCCCATTCACTCCCATCAAGATCCTCCCTGGATACCTCCTCCAGTCACCCCAGCCTTCTGGTGCCCCATCAAGATCCTCCCCTAGTTCTCTCCCACAGTCTTTCTGTATGTAAGGTCCATCTTATCTCCATTAAGGTGCTGAGATTCTTAAAGTCTAGCCAATCCTCAGATTCTTTAAGAGTCTAGCCAATCCTCAGATTCTTTAAGAGTCTAGCCAAGGGCTCAGATTCTTATAATCTAGCCAATAGCTCACAAATATTCAGATTCCTTAAGAGTCTGGCCAACGTGGTGAATCTTTAGTAAACCTTGTCTTTGGCTGAAAGAAGGCTTGGATTAATTCATTCAGGCAGGACCCATGTGTTGTGATTTTGGAGTCCTAGCACCCCTAAACCTCAACAAAGAGACCTGAGCCAAGGAAGAAAATTAAGACCAGAGTTCTTAACCTAGGGTTATACAGTATATTGACATATGTATTTCATTTTAAGTTTTTCCCTTATGATCCTATTTTTATACATTATTTTGAGAAGGGGTTTTCCAGAAAGGTTAAGAATCCTTGAATAAGAAGATCATTGAAATAGTTCAAGTGAGAGGTGACAAGTATCTCATGTAGGGCTGTGTGAGTAGAGAAAAGGGGTTGGACATGAAAGATGTCCAGGAAATTAAAATAAAAAAAAAAAAGAAGAAGAAAACTTCAGCAAAGACTTGGTAGGCTGACTAAGAGGGAGGAATCAATCACGACATCGAAGTTAAGACTGATGGTAGTGTCTTTGACAGTAAAGAGGAGTACGTTTGAAGGGGAAAATGATCAGTTCTATTTTTGACATGTTGAGTCTGAGACACAGCATGGCGATGGGAAGAGGGGGTGGAAAGAATATTGGGTTTGCACTCAGGGTACTTGGATTCAAGTCCCAGTCCTGCACTTATATCAGGTATGACCTTGGGAAAGACTTTCCACCACTCAAGACCTTAGGGCTTTTTGTAAAATGAGGGAGCTGGAGGAGATGAACATACTTCCCTTCCACACTGAAATCCACGGAGTCTATGAAACTTTGAGTTCAAAGATGAGGAAACTGAATCCCAGAGTTGTTCATTTACTATCCCAATCCCAGACTTGTTCATTGACGAACCCAAGGACACACAAGAAGTGGTGGAGAACGAATTCAAAACTTGGTCCTTTGTCTCCAAATATGGTGCTCTTTCTATTACGCCATTATTTATTTTGAATTTTTAAAATACTGTACCAAAAAATCCCCATTTCAAAGGGTTTGATTGGCTCTCTTGGTCCAGCGGTTTAATGAACTTAATTTAATTTGACTCTCTTAATTGCCTTATACTATTCATTTCAAAGTAAAATGTGTAATAGCTTTCTCCCCCAGTGATTTCTATACTAACTCCCATTGTGCACAGGTATTTCTTCTGCATTTTGGGTGAAGTAACAACATTGGATTCATGTTCATTTGAAATTACATGATTAATGACACTGTTAGCAGCTGACTCCTATATGAAGAGGGAGGTAAAGTGCAAAATACCTAATTAAAATGAAAAAGAAGTTCTTGTTATTGTTAATTATTAGTAGCACTTTGGGGTCATTAGCAGCCAATTGTCCAGATCACACTTTTCTTTCTCTGGACTTAGTATTCATTTTTTGCTTTTATAACAAAGAAATACTTACATTTTTAAAATTAAGGAATGTGCTTGAAGCCTTATTATAGCCCTCAAGTGCATTGTACTCTACTCCAATTACAGCTATGTCATTCTCAAGCTATCCCCCCCCTTTTTTAATTATGTAATAATAATAGCAAAATGTATCTTCCTTCTCCTTGTGTGTTTAATAGAATCTTTCTCTAAAAAGCTAAAACTTCCATTGGAAACTTGGACTCCATGCTGGGAACCACCCTGGGATCTGTTAGTATGCTTTCACCTCATCTATTCTAAAACCAGGCCTCCTATTACTTCAAAGCCACTAATTTTCAGCCATGCCTCTGTCCCACTCTCCTGACCCACCATTTGCAGCTCCCCTTTCTATGTTGAATTCCATCAGAATTGAAATCCCTTGAGGGCAAATACCATCTTGTATTCTTGTATTTGTATTACTACCACTAATTGCAGTGTCTGGCATATAGTAAATGTTTAATAAATGCTTATTCATGCATCATTTATCCTTACACCATTCATTTATTCATATGGAAAATCGTACTGGACAAAGGAAGGGGGAGGAGAGATACAGTAAACATCATAATAGTATCTTTCCAAGTGTGACCGTTTATAATTTTAAAATACTTTTTGATATATCTCTTATAGAGATGTTGTCAAATAGAAATTAGCATATAAGGCATAAGCACAGTGAAATAGTCAAGTGCTCTATATGTTTAAGCTATTCTTTTGATATTGATCTCATTTGAGTCATCAAAGCCAAAATAAATACAAAGACTTAAAAGATGAGCTATGCAGTTGTAATCTTATAGTTGCCCTCATGTGGCTTCTTCTGAGGGGGTAGCAAGGCATTAGTGCTCATTCTTGATTTTTTAAGGATTATATATTTAACTTGGACAATTCGCAGACATACATTTCCATTTGTTAGAGAAACTGAAGACCATAAAATGGACGGTTAACTTTCCCTTTCCTCCTGTAAGTCATTCCTTCTTCCTCCAAAAAGGACCAAATTGAATTGAATTATCATATAATTGAAGGTTAAGTGTAGAACAGCTAATGTGTTTATCCTTCTCCTACAAAACCATATTATGGAGCTGAGTTTTCTTTTGAAATTGGATTTGAAATCTCTTTTACGTACTGGCCTTTCTATGTAAAGTCAGGGAAAAAACAAAAAAAAAAACGAAAAACAACAGAGATATGAAAGACTTCACCATGGGGATGTCAGGAAGGATAATATGATGGGCAATTTCAAAAGCTCTTGTATGTGACTACTGAACTTCAGATGTACTCTATTGATCATTAAAAGATGTTTGTGAACAGTTAGTTCACATCCAGAGTGGAAAGTCATTAACAAAAAGCTGCTCCCAGATTGTAAAGTTCCCTGCAATGCACCCTGACCCTTTTTAGGGAATGACTTCAAAATAGACAAAAAAAAAAAAAAATCATTAGAATTTGAAATTGGCAGCAATTTCTCTACCTATTTTCCCAGTACAAGGTTCTGTAAGATTCTAAATGAATTTTTATGAAGCAAATTTCCACTCTAATATTTAAACCGTGTGTGGTCTGAACAAAATGAAATTCATATGTTTTTCACTCATTTACAATTAAATCATCCAAATGGATTTTTAGAAGAGCCATTTGATGTCCACAAAACCTCCTGAGCCTCTTAAAGATGTTTTTATTTGAAGAAACAAGTAGTCTCTTGCCAAGCACAAACAGAATCCAAATCCCAAAAGATTCAAGTTGAGTGTGAAACACAAAACACCACAAATTTGTGAGTTTTGCACTGGGCCAAATGGATTTGCTTTTCCCCAGTTAAGAAGATGTTTTTGTTTTGTTTTTTTTTTTCTCCTGGCAGCCTGCTTTTTTTTTGTCATTTTCTTTCAGATGGGAAAAAAAGGGCCCCACTTGTCTTTCCTCATTAATTATAGTTACCTAAGGAGTGGTAAGTATGAAAGAAGGAAAATAGAAAATAATGGAAAGTTGTTCCCAAAGTATAAAGACAAAAGCTTTGAGAAATGTCATTTAGGCCAAAACCTAGCACTTGCATTTTTTTCACAATTCTGTTATCTATCCCATGAAGAGGTAAATTTAGATGAGTATAACATACAGAAGATGTACTGAATATATTCTGTTTTATATTGTGATATATGAGAAGAATACTAGAATTGGAGAAATGATGTTCGGTTTCTCTGTCTGGTTCAACTGTACAATCTTGGGCAAAAAATCATTTAACCTCTCTTTACCTCAATTTTCATATCATTTTCCCCATCTACCTGAGTGAAAAACAAATGATTTCCTTTCTTATGTATAAAGCCAAACTCTGGAAAGTTCGATGGCCCATGCATCTCTTTTGGCCTGCACATCCCTTCCATGAGAGTATCTTGTTGGCAACAACTACAAAGTGAATCATTTCAACATAATCATTCATTTAGAATAAACCAATAAAAAATTCAGGCCATTTTCCCTAATGGGGACAATTCATGAGGACCATAAAAAGCGCACGACAAGAAATTAGTTTTGTGTCACTGACTCCCATGCGAAATAGCACATAACTAACAAAATGAGTGACACAAATCTAATGAAATATCAGGGAGAATTAATATGATGCCCTTCCTATTTCTAAAAGTATTATAAGAAAAGAGAGTCCTAGCCTCTAATGTAGCCTAGCCATGATTATCATCGCCCTATAATTTTAAGGCAATCATTGATCATGTGCAGGAGAGCTGCTGAAAATCCTACCTTCACTCAGGGCAAGAATCTTCCTGTGGCTGTGTGAATTTGTGAGGTGACAGCTGCCCATTATTCTCATTTCAGACACCAAAAGAAAAAAAAAATAGTGGAACTGCCTCTAATATTTTCTGTGTACTGTCTGATCTTTTCCTTTTTGGTTTCACTGAAATGTACTAATAATGAGCCATCTTTTGTTTTTTTTCCCCCCATGTTATTTACAATTCCATTACAGAGTTAACATTTTGAGCCTCTCCAACCTTAAAAAAAAAAAAAAAGAGGAATAGCTGTACCTCTCAGCTTGATAATTGCTCCTGACAATGGCTATTTTCATACTGCTGTGATTCTGGAACAAAGTGTTTGGGTTATTGTAAATTGACTTTTTTAGGATGAAACCATGTGGCTTATGTCACACCTAGATTAGGATTCTGATTAGCCTTTAAAGAGGAACTAATATAGAAGCTCTTAATAATGCTGTGCAGAAGAGCCTGGGCTTCTTGAATTTGTTATTCTTTTTTTTTTTTTTAAGGAAAATTTTCCAGCAGCAGCCCTTGCATTCTACTGATGACATTAAAAAAAATAATAATAATAAAAATAAGGGACAACATTCCTTTTCCAGAGGGAGGTGACTGAATGTTCAAATTGACTCTACTCTGTGAAAGAAAAGTCACTTTGACCTCTATCCCCATGTCTATTTTTAACACATTTTCAGTTTCATCCAGAAAATATGTGTGTCAATATTTTTCCTGTCTGAGGAGTGTTTATGGAATGTTGATGACTGAGCTGTCCAAGTGAGGGGGTTGGTGGCCCTGTTCCTTAACTGTCACATGATTCCCTATTTCTCTAGATTTCTTTGTTAAGACTAGTTACCCAATATTCCATACTTTTTGGATATCCCAATAAATCTTGCTCAGTACCAGAGCTGTTACACAGGGGGCAGAATGGCTCTGTCCCACATTACCATCTTGGGGAGAATACATTTCTTCTCTTCATTACTGCTATCCTACAGTGCAAATTATCCTTGGTCACATATCTGCTAAGTGTCAGAACTAACACCTGAGTTCCTTACTCTAAGTCCTATGCTCTTTCTCATTATATTTTGTTGCCTCAATCTCAACCCATTTCTCAAAAACATAATTTTGCTCTGAGTATAAAACAACTGACCTTTATTTTGTAAAGTACACTAATGAGTTAAAGTAAATATGGGGAACATTTAGCCCTGTGTGTAATCTTACCTGCTAACAGGAATTGTCTTCATGTAAAACACTAACTCGGCTAGGAAATTTCAAACAATGTCAAGATGGCACCTTGTTTTTATGGCAGCTAATAATCAAGCAGAGATCTTAAAAGCATAATGTGCTAGTTGGCAGAATTACAAAATACAGAGCTATTTCAATTACCGAAGTCTAAATAGATTGGGCAATTTGTTACTTTTTTAGAGTCTCTCTCCTGGTCCAGGAAATAGACCAAATGAGAACACTTTTTTAAACTTTTCATTTTATTTTTTGATGTTTAACAGGGCAATGTGATGTTTTTGCCTCTTCTCTGGTGCAGTAAAATGAGGATTCATTTCCAGCTGCACACCAATTCACAAGTCAGTTCACAAGAATTACTGAGTACTTGCTAGATGCTAACAAGCTCAGATTTCCTTCTGGGCTACTCATAAGAGTGGAACAATCAGCCAGTGGCAGTTACACAATGTTTTACAACTTAAAGACTGCTTCCATATACATTAAGATATAGATCAGACTCCCATAGCCATTAAGGTTCACAAAAGACTTTCTATATAACTAACTCTATGAAATCAGCAGCAAGGGTATTATTATCTCTATTTCTGTAGAAGCTAAGGATCAGAGAGATCAAGCAAGTTGACTGACCATTCTGGAAGAACAAGGAATCCAGCCTTAGACTTCTGACTCCAAGTTCAATAACCATTCCACTATGTCACGATGATTTTTGTTGTTAGTGTTAAGAAGCAAGATACTGACTAGGATGGAGAGAAAGGGAGGTAGCTCTAAATCTGTGAGTGGAGTGTATGGGGTGTTCAAGGAGGACTAGGGCCTCTGGTGGGAGGGCTTCAGAGCTGCTCATCCACCTTTGGTGTCTACCTGGCACTTAACTCTCACCTGTGGCTCTAAGAAGTTATAGCTTGGGGGCAACTAGGTGGATAAAGCACTGGCCCTGGATTCAGGAGGACCTGAGTTCAAATCTGGCCTCAGACACATAACACTTACTGGCTGTGTGACCCTGAGTAAGTCACTTAACCCCATTTCCTAACCAAAAAAGAAAAAAAAAAAAAGAAGAAGAAGAAGGAGCTATAGCTTGCACAATAGCCACACCCAGGTTAAACTGTCTCAGGCTGAACCAAGTTAAGGGTAACCAATGAATGGGTCTCACACTGCTTGGTGAGTTAGGTGGGTGTCTACACCACATATGTGAAGACTTCCCCCAGGGGAATGGGCAGATGAGAACAACTTGTTGCAGCAGCCATGAAAATAGCTGAAGCAGGTGTTATGGAGTACTTAGAGTTTGGTCAGACAATGAAGATGCCAAGGTCATCCACTGCATCATAGGCCATTGCCAATCATCTTGACTTTTGTCTTGCCACTGGACTTGGATGACTCTGGAAGAGGGAGTGAGGCTGACGACTCGGTGCAACTCTGCCACTGAAATCGGATTCATGCACAAATCAAGATATCACCTATGATGTTAATAGTCCTCTTTGAAAACGATAAATCCAACAAAAAACAACAACAGAGAAAGGAAATTTGACAACTTTTTTTTCTGCTATTGAAAAAAAAATATGGCTGATGCAAGCTTTACATGTTTTGCTTATATTTCATTTACATTTATATGTGTTGTTGAATGATCTTTTTCCCACCTGCTCGACCCCATGAATGAAATGTGAGCTCCTTTAGGTCAAAGATTGATTCATTTTGTCACTACGCCTGGTACATAGGTGCTTAAATACTTACTGACTGAAGGTATTAAAAGCATTTTACATCTAAGCACATTCAAAATAAAATCATCATATGCATCCAAGGGGACAGCTAGGTGGCACAGGGAATAGAGTGCTGGGCCTGGAGTAAGGAAAACTCCTTTTCTTGAGTTCAAATCCAGTCTCAGTCATTTACTAGCCATGTAACACTGGGCAAATCACTTACCCCTGTTTGCCTCAGTTTCCTTATCTGTAAAATGAGCTGGAGAAGGAAATGGCAAATCACTCAAGTATTTTTGTTAAGAAAATCCCAAATGGGGTCACAAAGAGTCAGACACAACTGAAAACGACTGAACAACAAAATATGCACCCATTCAATGAAGAAAATATTATAATTCTGACCTTGCATATGTCATGAATCAAATGACAGATTTACACTGAAGAAGAACTCCTGAATTGTGAAAAATATTGCTAACTTTTCTTTCACTTCACCCTCAATAGTGTTCCTTTGAGTTTACTGCAGGATAGAGTTACTGACTTGTCCTGCTCCTCTGTTTCAGCTCAAATCTTCTGCCAGCTTACTGATATATTTTGGATGTGCCAATAACTCTTACTGAGTACCAGAGCTGTTAGAAGTATAGAACAAGAATGACTTTGTCCTAGATAGGCCACTGAGAAGAGTGATGAACTTGGAGTCAGAAAGATCTAAGTTCCAATCCTGCCTCAAAAACTTGCTATCTATGTAGAGGGGGAAAGGAGTGGGGGGAAGGAATTAGTCAGAGCTCCTGGCTTAGTGGATAGAGGGCTAGGACTGTGGCCTTTGATATTTATTATTTGTGTGACCCTGGATAAGTCACTTACCTTCTATTTGGTTCAGTTTCTTCAGCTATAAAATGGAGTATAATAATAGCACTTGCCTCCCAGGGATTTTGTGAGGATGAAATGAGATAACATTTGTAAAAATCCCTGTGTCCTTCTAGACTCCAGGCCCAGTCCTCTATCCATTCTGCCACCTCATGGTCTAGATAAGAAGGAAATACATTTTAAAAATAAAATATACTTAACAAATGCCAATTGAATAATGAATTTATTTTCAATATTTCAGCCCAAATATTTTTGGGGAAGGAAATTAAAATTATTGTTATGTGGGAATACACCTGTTTCCATCGCATTTTCATTGGAGACAAAAACAAACAAGTATCATCACTATATATAAGCCAATTTGGGGAAAGATAATTAATCATTCAATTAACAAACATTCATTAAGTGTCTACAATGTGCCAGACACAGTGCTAAGTGCTGGGAATTCAAAAAGAGGCAAATGACACTCTACCCTCAAGGAGTTTATAATCTAATTAGTTTGATTTTAGATCTATTGAACTACTTAGCATAAGAGTTCCCATATATTTCTTATCCTTCTCAATAGAAAAGACTGAATGTATCCAGTGGATTCTAAGTAGGTTTATTGGATGTTTGTAGGGATTATTTTTTTGTCTCTGTCTTACTCATCATTTTTCAGTTGTAAATATGTATATGCATACATACAGGAATCTGGAATGCTTTAAGTTTCTCTGTCTTATACTCTCCTCTGCACTTGAACAATCTTATTTTCTCCTTCTGCTTCATTAGAGTTTATAGTGTCTTAGTAAGTGGAGAGTTAAAGGTGAACAAAAGAAAAAAAAAAAGAATGGCTAAAGGCAAACTTAGAAAATATTTGCTTCTCCCTTACTTGCTTCACTTATTTGCACAGTAAAGAGTCACTTATGCATGATGTCAGGGCAATTGCCTTTCTTGTTGGAAATGTCTGTCCTAATTGTCTCATTGTATAATCTAAGTACACTGATTGTCACTGATGAGCATAGGACTTCCTTCAGTTCCTTACATGGGGACAAAAGGCAAATAGCCAAATGAAATTTAAAAGTATAACATTTCACAATTTAGATCTCTCTCACTTTCTGTCTCCAAACCTTTATTATTAATCCAGTGACAGTTACCATAAAAAGGACAAGTCTTTTAGAACAGAGCAATCATTTAGGATGTGCATGATTGATTTTTATATCACCATTAAAATGCGGTGGGTACTGTTAACATTTGGATTCCTTAGGACGCTCCCCAAAAGCTTTAGGTTTCATGGGAAAAGTTATCAGACTTAGACCATGAGAAACATAAAAAACACATTCTAGGCACTAGGAAATGAAATGGGACCACAGTTCACATTCCTAGAAAATTAAATACCCTCTTCCCCTTGCTTAACCTAACTGGACATCACTTATTTTCACTTTCCCCTGGATAAAGAGAGATGGCTGAAATTGCAATTCACTTGAAGTTTACTAAACTTTCTTTGAAAAGAAAGTAGTTGGAGTTTGAGAGTTTTGAGCAGGTCAGCACATCTATAATCAAAGCCAAGCTTTTGCCTTGCTGGATTCAGGTCTGAATGACTATAGTTTATGGAACAAGAATAGTGTATAGTCCTGGAGGGATGGGACCAGAGCGGGTTGGGGGAAGATATGAAAACCTGAATGTTTTAAGATATAAAAGTAGGAACGGAGGATTATGCCATACTGAATTCCAAGGACAGGTAATGGCAGGGTGGTTGGGGTGAGGGGTGGTGGGAGGCCTTTGGAATTTTTAGAGATGTTGTGTATAGAGCCAGACAGAAATTTAAAGATGTCAAATGTGCTCTTCAAAGTTCTCTCTTATCCTCTAAATCTACCAGCACAGCTGTCCAGTAGTCTAATATTCCAGGTCAAGAAGGGAATTGAACAGATAAACTTTTTTTTCTACATTTAAGTATTAGAGACTTTCAATGTTGTACCTCCCAGGTGTGTATGCATTTAAAGAAGGCTTTTGGGGAAGAGAAACTTTCCCCAAGATGAGAGTAAGTAGGAATGCACCTAATGGCCCTCAGCCCAGGATCAGCACAAAGAAATGAATAATTAATGGTAGAATTTCAAGAATTGCCAATTACTAGCGGCAATACCCTGAGCAAATCACTTAACCCTCTGGGTCTCATTTTCTTCATCTGTAAAATGAAGGAATTGTGCCCAGTGGCCTCTAAATTCCTTTTCAGCTCTAAGTCTATGTCCTTATGACTACTAGGAAAAATATTTCCCTGACAAGGGGTAGATTGATTGCAATGAGGGATTCTTGATCTTCTAGAAATATCTTACATGGTTAAATAGCATCCTGACTCTAAAAAAGCTTCCATGTTTTTGAGCACATCAGCAGCATCTTTAGGAACAATAACAATTTAAAAAGAAAAAAAAAGTCTAGCATGTCTAGCAGTAATGCTGAAACTTTTTACAATGGAAAAGCAAGATGTCCTATGACTAGCAAAATGGAGAACAACACAATTTCTCTAGTCTTCATGACTTATTAGACCTCTCTAAAATAAGAATTATGTATAAGATTTTTATTACTTTCACATACCATAATTTGTTCAGCCATTACTCAATGTTAGTCATTTAGTTAGTTTCTAGTTTTTGCTTCAATAAAAAATGTTACTATAAATATTGTGTATATTTGGGTCCTTCCCCCTCCCTTTTTTTTCTAAAATCTGTTTGGAGTATATATGTAGTAGTAATACCATGGTTTCAATTGGTCTGCACTGTTTAGTGACTTCTGGAGAATGATTTGAAATTGCCTTCTAGAACAGTTGGATTTGTTCACAGCCCCCACCAACAGTGCATTAGGGTACTTGTCATCCACAGACCTTTCAAAATTTTGCTTTTTTCTGACCTAAATTTGCCAGTGTGTGTGTGTGTGTGTATTGTATATATGTATGCATGTACATATCATTAGTATGTATGTATATATAGGCACATATATTCTTATATAATATATAATGTGTATATGTACAAATATGTATGTATATATAATTGATGTCTTTTGGTTTGCACAATAGTTATTTCTACCATTCCCCCTCAATCAGATTGAATCCTTCTTTGTGACAAAGCCAAATGAATAAGTAAATAAAATCTGATATAGTAACTACATCTATTTACAAATCACAAAGTTGATAATATTCTTTCCCTCTAGTCTCCTCAGTGTATGTCCCAATGAGGGACATTTTAACTTTTCTCACCTATTTTCATCATAAGAGATCTATTTACCCTCTGCGGGCCTTCTTCAACTTCTCCTGCTATCATGAAGATAGCAGTGGGATACATTGGCCGTCCAGTGGTTCCCACTTCTCTTGTTGTATGACCACCTCATCTTCCTTTTCCCTTATATATTTGATAGCATTTTTAAAATAGTTCATATTTAGAGAGTGCTTTCTATTTTTACCACATTATCCAGTCTCCCTCAATGCCAGGGCCTCCCCTGTGAGATTGCCTCCAATTTAGCATGTATAATATTGTGAGTGTTGTTTGCATGTTGTCTCTCTCATCAGAATATGAACTCCTTTGCTTTACTTTGCATCCATACCAGTTAGCACAGGGCCCTACAAAAAGTAAACACTTAGAAAATGCTTGTTTGACTTATTGACTACAAAGCACCATACAAAGTCAGCATACTGTGGTGAAGAAATAATTAGTAGAAGAGAACAAAGGAGAGCAGTAAAAAAAAAAATGAATATTTGGAGGGAATTAAAAATCTGTTCTCTGATGGACCAAATTTGATCAAAACTAATCTTAATAGGAGTCTGTCCCTAGAAAAATGCAATCTCCACTCCCTGATGATCACGTGTTTTTTTTTTTAATCTTTGTGTCACCAATACCATGCACATCATATACCTTTAGCATGTTTGTTGAATCGATTTATTTCTGTTTTAAAGATGAGGAAACAGGTTCAGAAAGATTATTAGTGACATCACCAGGGTTACATGATTTTAGAAATATTAGAGGCAGTCTTTGAAACAGGATTTTATGAATCTAAGCCAAGTGAACTTTATACTGCACTATCCTGATATTTGGACTGCTAGGTGCTCAGTGCATAGAGTGTTAGGCCTGAAGTCAGGAAGACTCCTCTTCATGAGTTCAAATCTGGCCTCAGACACTTATTAGCTAGGTGACACTGGGCAAGGCACTTCACCCTGTTTGCCTCAGTTTCCTCATCTATAAAATGAGCTGGAGAAGGAAATGGCAAACCACTCCAGTATCTTTGCCAAGAAAATCCCAAATGAGGTCACAAAGAGTCAGACATGACTGAACAGCAAAAACAACAACCCGATGTTTGGTGGAAGGGGATCAGTCAAAGGCATGGTCACCAGAGATTATTGGTGTCAAACTGAATAGAAACAGGAGCCACTAAACTGTAGATATAGATATCTGTCAGTTACACAGTGACTTAGTTTTATTTTATTTTTAAAATTTTTTTATTAATTTATTTTGCTTTGTCAATAATCACTTCCATATGCTTTTGAGTTTAAAATTTTTCTCCCCCTTCCTCCCCACCATCCTCCCCAAGATGGTGCACAGTCTGATATGGGCTATGCATTTACAATCATAGTAAACATATTTTCACATTAGTGATGTTGTAAGTAAAAATTAAAACAAATAGGAGGAACCATCAGAAAGAGGAAACAAAACTCAACAGAAAAGAAAAAAATAGCAATTCAACTTCCATAGTTCTTTCTTTGGATGTGGATAGGATTTTCCATCACAAGGCCTCTGGAGATGCCTTAGATCTTTGTATTGCCAGGAAGGGTCAAGTATCAGTATTAGTCATCACACAACATGGCTGTTATTATGTACAATGTTGTCTTGGTTCTGCTCACTTCACTCAGCATCAGACCATACAAGTCTTTCCAGGTTTTTCTGAAGTCAGCCTGTTCATCATTTCTTATAGTACAATAGTATTCCACCACATTCATATACCACAACTTGCTCAGCCATTCCCCAATTGATGGGTATCTTCTCCATTTCCAATTCTTTGCCACCATGAAAAGAGCTGCTATGAATATTTTTGTACATGTGGGTCCTTTTCCCATTTGTATGATCTCTTTGGGATACAGCCCTAGAAGTGCTATTACTGGGTCAAAGGGTATGTACATTTTTATAGCTCTTTGGGCATAGTTCCAAATTGCTCTCCAAAATGGTTGGATCATTTCACAACTTCACCAACAATGCATCAGTGTTCCAATTTTCCCACATCTTCTCCAATATTTATCATTTTCCTGTTTTGTCATGTTGGCCAATCTGATAGGTGTGATGTGATACCTCAGAGTTGTTTTGATTTGCATTTCTCTAATCAATAGTGATTTAGAGCATTTTTTCACATGACTATAGATGGCTTTAATTTCTTCATCTGAGAATTGTCTGTTCATATCCTTTGACCACTTATCAATTGGGGAAAGGCTTGTATTCTTATAAATTTGACTTAATTTTCTATATATTTTAGAAATGAGGCCGTTATCAGAGAGACTGGTTGTAAAAATTCTTTCCCAATTTTCTACTTTCCTTCTAATCTTAGTTGCATTGGTTTTGTTTGTGCGAAAACTTTTCAATTTAATGTAATCAAAATTATCCATTTTGCTTTTCGTAATGTTCTCTATCTTCTGTTTGGTCATGAATTCTTCTGTTCTCCATAGATCTGATAGGTAAACTATTCCTTGCTCTCCCAGCTTGCTTATTGCATCAGCCTTTATATCTAAATCATGAACCCATTTTGACTTTATTTTGGTATATGGTGTGAGATTTTGGTCTATGCCTAGTTTCTGCCATACTCTTTTCCAGTTTTAGCAGCAGTTTTTTTTTTTCAAAGAGTGGGTTCTTATCTCAGAAGCTGGGGTCTTTGGGTTTATCAAATAATAGATTACTATAGTCATTGACTACTGTGTCTTGCATATTTAACCTATTCCACTGATACACTACTCTATTTCTTAGCCAGTACCAAGCAGGTTTGATGATTGCTGCTTTATAATACAATTTAAGATCTGGAATGACTAGGCCACCTTTTCATTACTTTTATTTTCTTTTCATTTCTTTTCATTAGTTTCCTTGATATTCTGGAACTTTTGTTCTTCCAAATGAATCTTGTTATTATTTTTTCTAATTCTATAAAATAATTTTTGGTAGTTTGATTGGTATGGCACTGAATAAGTAAATTAGCTTAGGTATAATTGTCATTTTTATTATAGTAACTCAGCCTACCCATGAGCAACTGATGTTTTTCCAATTATTTAGACCTGACTTAATTCGAGCGAAGAGTGTTTTGTAATTGTGTTCATAGAGTTCCTGGGTTTGTTTTGGGAGGTAGACTCCTAAATATTTTATAATGTCTACAGTAAGTTTAAATATAATTTCTCTTTCTATCTCTTCCTGTTGGGTTTTGTTGATAACATATAGAAATGCTGATGATTTATGTGAGTTTATTTTATAGCCTGCAACTGTGCTAAAGTTGTTTATCATTTCAAGTAGTTTTTTTCTTGATTCTCTAGTTCTCTCTAAATATAACATCATGTCATCTGCAAAGAGTGATAGCTTTGTTTCTTCTTTGCCTTTTTTTAATACCTTCAATGTCTTTTTATTCTCTTATTGCTAAAGCTAACGTTTCTAGTACGATGTTGAATAACAGTGGTGATAATGGACATCCATGTTTCACCCCCAATCTTATCGGAAATGCTTCTAGCTTGTCCCCATTACATATTATGCTTGCTGAAGGTTTTAGATAGATGCTATTTATTATGTTAAGGAAGTCTCCATTTATACCTATGTTCTCTAGTGTTTTTAATAGGAATGGGTGTTGTATTTTGTCAAAAGCTTTTTCTGCATCTATTGAGATGATCATGTGGTTTCTGTTACTTTTGGTGTTGATATGATGAATTATGCTGATAGTTTTCCTTATATTGAAACAGCCCTGCATTCCTGGTATAAATTCTACCTGGTCATAGTGTATTATTCTTGTGATAAGTTGCTGTAATCTATTTACTAATATTTTGTTTAAAATTTTCACATCTATATTCATTAGAGAAATTGGTCTATAATTTTCTTTCTCTCTTTTGACTCTTCTTGGTTTAAGTATCAGCACAATATTTGTATCATAAAAAGAATTTGGTACGATTCCTTCTTCACCTATTTTCCCAAATAGTCTATATAGTATTGGAATTAATTGTTCTTTAAATGTTTGATAGAATTCTCATGTAAATCCATCTGGCCCTGGAGATTTTTTCTTAGGGAGTTCATCAATGGCTTGTTCAATTTCTTTTTCTGAGATGGGGTTATTTAAGTATTTTACTTCCTCTTCTGTTAATCTGGGCAATTTATATTTTTTGTAAATATGCATCCATTTCACTAAGATTGTCAAATTTGTTGGCATATAGTTGGGCAAAATAATTTCTAATTGTTGTTTTAATTTCCTCTTCTTTGGTGGTAGCTTCACCCTTTTCATTCTTGATACCAGTAATTTGGTTTTCTTTTTTCTTTTTTTTAATTAGATTAACCAAAGGTTTATCTATTTTATTGTTTTTTTCATAAAACCAGCTCTTAGTCTTATTTATTAGCTCAATAGTTTTCATTTCAATTTTATTAATTTTTCCTCTGGTTTTCAATATTTCTAATGTGCTGATTAATTGAAGGTTTTTAATTTGTTCTTTTGCTAGTTTTTTTAGTTGTATGCCCAATTCATTGATCTCTTTTTCTATGTTATTTATGTGAGCATTTAGAGATATAAAACTTCCCCTAAGAACTGCTTTTGCTGCATCCCATAAGTTTTGGTATGTTGTCTCATTATTGTCATTCTCCTGAATGAAAGTATTGATTGTTTCTATGATTTGTGGTTTGACCCAATCATTTTTTAGGATTAGATTATTTAGTTTCCAATTATTTTTTAGTCTATCTTTCCATGGCCCTTTATTACATATAATTTTTATTGCATCATGATCTGAAAAGGATGCATTTACTATTTCTGCCTTTCTGCATTGGACTGTGAGGTTTTAATGCCCTAATACGTGGTCAATTTTTGTGTATGTGCCATATACCACTGAGAAAAAAGTATTTTCCTTTCTATCCCCATTCAGTTTTCTCCAGAGGTCTATCATACCTAACTTTTCTAATGTTCTATTCACCTCCTTAACTTCTTTCTTGTTTATTTTGTGGTAGATTTATCTAGTTCAGAGAGGGGGAGGTTGAGGTCCCCCACTAGTATAGTTTTGCTGTCTATTTCTTCCTGTAACTCCCTGAATTTTTCTTCTAAGAATTTGGATGATACACCATTTGGTGCATATATGTTTAGTAATGATATTACTTCATTGTCTATGATGCCTTTCAGCAGGATGTAGTTTCCTTCCTTATCTCTTTTGATAAGATCTATTTTTGCTTTTGCTTTGTCTGAGATCAGGATTGCTACCCCTGCTTATTTTACTTCATAATATATTCTGCTCTAGCCTTTTACCTTTACCCTGTATGTGTCGCTCTTTTTCAAATGTATTTTCTGTAAATAGCATATTCTAGGATTATGGTTTTTAATCCATTCTGCTATACACTTCCGTTTTATAGGAGAGTTCATCCCATTCATGTTCACAGCTATGATTATTATCTATTTTTTTTTCTCCATTCTTTTTTCCCCCTGTTTATGCTTTTCTTTCTCCCCCTCACTAGTGTTTTGCTATTGACCACCTCCTCCTTAAGTCCCACCTCCCTTCTATTATTCCTTTACCTTTTTTTCCTCCTTACCCTTACCGCTTCTTCCCTCCCTTTTATCCCCCCTACCTTTTCTTTCCACTTTTCCCTTCTACTGCCTATAGGGCAAGTTAGATTTCTATACCTAACTGATTATGTTATTCCCTTCTTGAGTCAAATCTGATGAGAGTAAGGTTCAAACAATGCTCATCGCACCCCTTCTTTCCCTCTGCTCTAATAGGCTTTTGTGTCTTTTCCTGTAATATAATTTACCCTTGTCCTCCTTTCTAAGTACATTTTCTTAGATCAGACTAATCTACTTACTTGGATCCATTTAACCCACTTGATTACATTTTTTTTTATCATTTCATCAAAGTCAACTTATATCCATCCCCTTTATGTATACTCCTTTAACATGGTATAATAACAATACAGTTCTCAAGAGTTGTAAGTGTCATCTTCCCTTGTAGAGATGTAAACATTTTGCCCTTATTAATAACATATTGTATCTTTCTGTCCCATTTACCTTTTTATGTCTCTCTTGAATCTTGTACTTGAATATCAATTTTTTTTTTTTTTTTGGTGCTCTGGTCTTTTTATCAGGAAGGTTTGGAAGTCCCCTATCTTGTTGAATATCCATCTCCTCTGCTGAAAAATCACGCTCATTTTCACTGGGTAGCCGATCCTTGGCTGCAATCCAAGCTCCTTTGCCTTATGGGATATCATATTCCATGCCCTATGGTCTTTTAATGTAGAAGCTAAATTTACTTATTATATTCCTTGGTGTTTTCAGTTTGGGATCTCTTTCAGGTGGGGAGTAGTGGATTCTTTCTATAGTTATTTTACCTTCTGGTTCTAGGATTTCAGGGCAGTTTTCCTTTATTATTTCCTGGAAGATACTGTCCAGGCTCTTTTTTTCACCATGATTTTCAGGTAGGCCAATAATTTTTAAATTGTCTGTCCTGGATCAATTTTCCAGGTTAATTGTTTTACCAATGAGGTATTTTACATTTTCATCTATTTTTTCATTTTTTTTGTTTCAGTTTGACTGATTCTTGCTCTCTCATAGAGTCATTAGTTTCCATTTGTTCAATTCTAACTTTTAACATATTGTTTTCTTCTGTTAGATTTTGTACTTTCTTCTCCAATTGGCCAATTGTATTTTTAAGGGACTTGTTTTCTTCAGTGTACTTTTTTTTCCAATTGGCCAATTGTACTTTTTAAGGACTCCTCTACCTCTCTCATTTGACTTTTAAAATCCTGCTTGAGCTCTTCTAAGAGGCTTTTTGAGCTTCAGACCAGTTCATGTTCCCTTTCAATGTTGCAGATGTGGGTTTGTTGACAATGCTGTCCTCAGAGTTTCTGTCTTGATCCTCACTGTTCTCATAATATGAATCTATCATATGTTTCTTTTTACTCATGGTGTTTCTTTATTCCCTGGTCTTTAAAGAGATTAAACTCTCCTGCTTGGGAGCAGGGGGCACTGACCCAAGCTTCTTGTGTTGGGAGCCTAGGTCTTGGTCACTGGCTTTGTGTGCTGGGGCCTCTTATGTTGGCAATTGGAGGCTGTAGGGTTCTGGCAGCTTATCTGGTGTTGGGCTGGAATCAGCAAGGCTGGGACTTTCAGGCAAATCTGGGTTGCCTGCTTTTCCTTTCCTTTAGCTTTGTTCAGCTCCTTTTAGAAGGGTACTGCCAGGTGTTTATTTGCCTGGGGCCCCTTGCAGTGCTGCCTCCCTTAGTTCTGTTGAGACACTGGGAGACTCCTTTGATGTAGAATGCCGAGTCACCTGGTGGTTTTCTGAGCTGGTTTCCACCAGTTCCCCTGACCTCACTGAGGCACTCGGAGAACCAGCTGTTGGTGTTTGCCTGCTTGACCTCCTGGGCTTTAGGATCTCCTCCTGGTTGGCAGTTGGAGGTTGTAGGGTTCTGACAGCTTACCTGGTATTGGGCTGGAATCAGCAAGACTGAAACTTTCCGGTAACTCTAGGTTGCTTTCTTCAGCTCCTTTTAGATGAATGCTGTGTGGTGCTTTTCTGCCTGGGGTCCTTTGTAGTGCTGCTTCCCTTATTTTTGCTGAGGCACTGGGAGACCCATTTGCTGTAGAATGTTGAGGCACCAGAATCTCCTCCTGGTGTGCTAAAGTGGGTCTTTCCACTAGCTGGCTGGGCAACTTCCAGTTCTGTACTGCTCCCCTTCCCCCAGGGTAAGAGGGGCCTTTCCCATTAATTCTTCTAGCTACCTAGGCTACTGCACTGCTGCACCCCATCTTTATTCTGGTTCAGCTGTTCCAGGGTTTTTTCTAGGGTGATATTTTCTGGGTTTTCAGAGGTTGATAGGGGAGGGTGAGAGCAACTACCTTTTTACTCTGACATCTTGGCTCCACATTGACTTAGTTTTAAAATGTAGTACTATTTATCTTTCATTATACTTTTATTTCTTTCATTAAATAATTTCCTAATTACATTTTAATCTGGTTCCCACCATGCCCACGAGTGTTGTGGGTGGCCCTCTATGTGCACAGCCCTTACTCACTTAAATCCCATTCATTTGTATGTCATGCCATCACCTCCCTGATGTCATGGTCCTGTTTGAGAATGAAGGGCAAACAACATTAGGTCCAGGGAGTAGGTGTGACAGTCACTTAGCTGTCACTTCCTCCATCCTTCTGGGGACATTACTGACAGTTTTTCTTCCCATGGTGGAATGGAGGTGGGAAGGAAGTTGCAGTAAGGTGCTTGCCTAGGGCCTTTAAAAACATTCTCATTTCTTTCTTTTGCCCAGAGACCAGAGGGAAAGATCTTAGCTGAGGATAATTGTCATTAAATTAATTTTGCTAATTGATAAGATAAGTGAGTTGGGATTGCTGAGTTCCAAGGAGGCTTCTAGGTTTTGACTTTGTGCTTCTGATTTCAGTAAAGACTTCCTGTGATGCACAACAGGATATCACCCATTTTGTAGGCAGCAAAGGTTCACTGGATATAATACATCACTCAGATTAGGAAGATCTAAATTCTAATCTGACCCTCAGATACTTACTAGCTGTATGATCCTGGGCAAGTCACTGAATTCCCACTTGCCTCAGTTTCCTTTTCTGTAATGAGAATAATAATAGAATCTACTGATGCGGTTTAGGGGCTCAGGGGTCGTGGGACCCCAAAATCACAACACACGGGTCCTGCCTGAAAGAATTCAACTCAAGCCTTCTTTCAGCCTAAGACAAGGTTTATTAGAACATCAGTCATATTGAGCAGACTCTTAAGGAGTCTGAACTTTATTAAACTATTGTCTAGATTTTAAGAATCAGAGCAGTGGCTAGATTATAAGACTCTCAGCCATAGCTAGATTTTAGGAATCTGAGCATCTTAATAGAGACAAGATGGACCTTATATACAGAAAGACTGTGGGAGGGATTTCAGAGTGGCCAAGTAGTTTGGAGTGACTGGAGGAGGGGTCTAAGGAAGATCTGGATGGGAGTAGCCAGTAAGCTGGGGTGAGCAGAACTCCTGGGACCTGGACAATGGAGCCTAGCTAGGATTAAGTGTGGGAAATGGCCAGGGGCTATAGGGAGGTAAGACAATGGAGGGAAGATTGGGTGTAGCCACAATGAAAGGTCAGTTGATGGAATTATAGACTCAGGTGACCACCAGAGATTTGGCCATGTGGGAAAGTCCAGGGTTTTTCCTTTCTGGAGCCCAGATCCCAGCCCCATCCCTACCTCTCAGGATTGTTGTGAGGATGAAATAAGACAATAATTGTAACAGTGTTATCATGGTGTCTGGCAAGTAGTAAATGCTATATAAATGTTTATTATTATTCACTGAAGAGGAACAGATATTTTCGGTGATATCTTCAAATGTAGGTTCTGAGAAATACATTTCTTTGTATTTGATCCTTCACCTCTCTTGTACTCATATAGGCCATGACACCAGGCCTGAAGCTGCAATAAATCCAGATTGTTTCCTTTCCTTTTCTTTTTGCATTTAGATTTACTTTACAGGGATGGGAATTAAAAAAAAAAAAGGACTGGGAAAAAGAAGGTCCCAGGCGGACTTTAAACAAATGAATACTATAGTGAGCCTAATGCTGGAGTTCATAACTTTTTTGTTGCTGTTGTTGTTATTTGTTACTTGTTTCCTGTTTTCACCTTTTGATTTTTTTTTTTTTTACTTTTTGCCTTGGGATTGGAGGAAATCTGTCAGAAGTCTAATCAGTGACATCTATTGTAAGAATATTTGTTGAGGCTGGTAGGATTTTCAACCTATCATCTTCTAGCACACTTGAGGACCTAGAGAGCCAAATGTGGTCTTGAGACCAAAAGTTCCCCACCCCTGCTCTAGAACATTTTTTCAAGTCTTTTTCCTCTTTTCTCCCCTCCCCTACCACCAATCATTTTGTGGTGACTTAGTGTGCACTTGAGTGGGAAGGGAAGAGCAAAGGTAGACTGCAAACATCTCAGCGGCTCTAGTCTCTTGAGGGTGTATCCCTGAAGCTGCTTTTTAAAATAATTTTTCTTTTGATTTAAGAAATGCAGAGAAGCAGTAGGCATGCTTGGCTGTGCTAGTGGGATATCCCCTGGGACATTGGGCTGTAACGGAAAGATGTTTGAAAGCTAATTAGAAAATGAATTCCACGTGCATAATAGTTCAGTATGGGTTAATGATGAAATGCCAATCTCTATCTTCTGTGGATCATCATGGACTTGACAGAATGAATTTTGTGATAATAAATTAAACCTTTTAGTTCAAGAGTTCTTAACCAGGGATAGTTGAACTTGGTTTAAGCTACATATATGTATGTATATATGTATGTATATGTATATTTGTATATAAACACATATATACATATATATTTGATACATGCATTTCAATAAAATTGGTTTTCTTTGTAATCATATATATTTTAATGATTTAAAATACTACTTTAAGAAGGGGTCCATAGGCTTTATAGGATTGCTAAAAGGTGTCCACAACACAGAAAAAAAAAAGTTAAGAAATCGTGCTTTAGAATTAGATGATAGAACTTTGGGTATTAAATCCGAATTTCCAAGGATTACGGCTAAAACTAAGTGGTTTTTCTTGAAAATTAGATGAAGAGTAAAGTCATTTTCCTACAACAAATTGGTACCAATATGAATGAAAATGGGAATAGGGCACCTGTGACACTGGGGGCTTTCTCATTGACTTAGATATTTCACACATTCTGAGATATCTCAGACTCTGGGAAACTATTCTGTGAGGAAGAGAAAAAAAGACATCGGGGCACAAGGAGTGCCAAGCTGGGGAGTGGAGTGAGTCCAAAATTACCCTGAAGACCTCAGCCTTCACTTTCTTTGTCTTGGGCTGGCTATCTTGAAAGCCATTCACTATCTGGTCCCTGGTATAGTCACAGAGAGGAAAGGATAGTCTCTTGTCTAGAGTCTGATCTTTGCCTACACATCACAGCCCATAAAATCTAGATCCCTAACCCCTAAGAAAGATATGGCTTGGGGAGAAGACATAGCAATGTTTTTGTTCTCCCTGGGACATCCTGAGAACATTCTTGTAACCAGGTGATTGTGATCTTGGTGGTGTTTTGACACAGACCATCAGTCAACAAACTTTAAACCAGCACTTAGTTTGATGGAGGCATTGTGTTTAAAAGTATGCTAAGTACTAGGGATACAAAGAAAGGCAAAAGCAAGGTCCTTACCCTCAAGGAGCTGACATTCTAATGAAGGAGATGACATGCAGGCAACTGTGAACATATGAAATGTGTGGAATAAGAATTTCTGGGATATTCTATCAGAGGGAAGGGTTGTGGAGGAAGGACTTGGAATGGCTTCCTGTAGAAGAGATTTGAGATGTTATCTTAAAAGAATCCAAAGAAGTCAGAAGGCCGAACTGAGGAAGGATAACATTCCAGGTATGGGGGAAAACGCATAGACTCTAGAAATGGAATGTTGGAACAGGAAAAGTACTGGTGTTATTGGATTATGGAGTGAGTAGAGAGTAAAATCCAGGAAGGCTGGAAAGATAGGAAGGAATGGATGTTGTCCTTCATTCTCAAAGAGGACTAAAATGACATCACTATGTTGGGGTCAAGGTACAATGCGTCGGACTGTGGCTGATCAAACCAATATGAACTCAGAAGGTTCTACTATGGGCTAGAAAGATAGGAAGGGGTAGGGTTGTAAAGGCCTTTAAATCCCAAACAGAAAATTTTGTATTTGATCCTGAAGGTAATAGGGAACCACTTGAATTTACTGAATAGGTGGGCAGGTGGAGGAAGGAATGAAATAGATTTGAAAGTGAGGAAAATCACTTTTGCAACTTGGTGCATGATGGATTGGAGTGGGGAGAGGTATAAGGCAGGGGGATCAACCTGAAGTCTATTTAAATAGTCCAGGTGCAAAGTGATGAGAACATAAAACAGGGAAGGGAGTTAAGATGACAGATTGTGGTGCAGGGTAGTGGCTGAAGGAAAGGAGCATTCCCCAGGGGAGAAAAGGTGCCCTACCACATGCTAGATACCCTCTGAAAAACCCCAAGTTCCTTATTCTAGTTATTGAAGTTCTTCCAATAATTTGAATTATTCTAGAGAATCACAATTATCCCATGGCTTATTCATTGGAAATATGGTGACCATAATTCTTCTTTTCGGTTCCTCTCACCTATGATGATGACTTATTGCTAAATAAAACAATATATGACCAATTTCTTTACCATACTTAAAATATATCTCTGAGGAATGCCAAGATATATTGTTCATTAAATAATGTTAATTTACATTTGTTGACCTCTATATTTGTCTTATCAACTGTCTGCCAAACCTAAATGATAACAGTGAAAAACACTTTCCCTATTTATTTAAATACTCCTGGATAGAAATGCAGGCGATTAATTCCTGTAGGGTCTATTTATATGTTAAGCATAGTCCACTTAAATATATTGCATCATACTCTTTTTACAAGGATAATTTTAAAGTATATTTAATATTCACAATAATTCAGTAATAATATAATAATAGTTATATTTAAATTAATTTAATAATAGTAATATTTTAAAATGCTAATTTAATAATAGTAATAAACTTAATAGTAATCCAGAAGTCTGAAGGCAAGATTGCAGAAATAGAGTCATTTGCAAATTAAAACCTAGCAAAAAAGGAAGAGAATGAGTGAAAAGTCTCTCCTGTGGAAGTGGTAAATGGCCAAAAACCTGATTTTTTTTTCTTTTAGTGATGTAAAATGATGCAATTAAATTGAGCAAGATGTTGGTACTGATTTAAGTTCCTTTGACTCCAACCTAGAATGTCCATGCTTTTGACCTTTGCCTCACAAAAACCAAGCATGTTATAAAAGGTAAAGATAGGCTAGCTGATAATGGTTAAGATTATGCCACCATCCCATAGTTCTTGTCAGGCTCAGGGAGGTAGCAACAGTAGGAAGAGTTTCTAAGATGAGTAGGATTTGGGTGAGTTGAAAGGACAGGGTCAGCTGCTACAAGGGTAGACTTAACCTTGTCTTGCACTCTGACTCAACCTCTCATGGTTCCCCTGGCATTGAATTCTTGTAGCACAGTACCTGGACCTTACCTCTCATCAGGCTATTTGTCAGATATGTCTACAAATGTTTTCATATTGCTTCCTTCTCTAACACTGCTTCCTTTGTTTGGTTTTTGTCATCTAATTGACTTGTTCATCAGGATCCTATTATTGGAATATTACTCCACAAGCCCAAACTCCATTTGCACTAAAACCACCTTCTTACCCTTTTCTCCCCAATCTTAGGACCATGGAG
Source organism: Vombatus ursinus (assembly GCF_900497805.2). Classification (NCBI taxonomy): domain Eukaryota; kingdom Metazoa; phylum Chordata; class Mammalia; order Diprotodontia; family Vombatidae; genus Vombatus; species Vombatus ursinus. Next base: position 5,099,812 of record NW_020954639.1, read on the forward strand.
GGCTCACAGTTCTCCCCTAACACAAGTATGAGATCTACCCAAGAGCCAAATTGTATGGACCACTACCACTGACTACTGTGGCTGATCATTTTCATTTTCACATATTTATTTATTTATTATTATTATTTTTTTAAGGCAATTGGGGTTAAGTGACTTGCCAGGGTCACACAGATAGTAAGTGTCAAGTGTTTGGTCTGAGGCCAGATTTGAACTCAGGTCCTCCTGACTTCAGGGTCAATGCTCTATACACTGCCCCTTCTAGCTGCCCCCATTTTCACATATTTAAATAACATCACTTAGTATAAGTAAATATCACCATTTGAGAGAAAATGAAATCAGGGCACACCAAACCTAAGGAATCATTCTACTAACTTGGTGAATCAGTGAAGAATAAAATTTGGATTTCTGCAGCTTGGTACAGCAGAAAAAATGTCCTGTAGAGGCACAAGAAAATTCTGAGTCCTAGTCTGATTTGGATAACCTTCATGCCACTTAAAGTCTCTGAATTCCTTCAGCAGCAAAATGAGGATGAAAATGTCTTTCCAATTATCTGACAGAATTGCTTTAAGGATAACATGAGATTGGAGGTTCTAGAGTTGGGTGGGACCATGTCTATGACCTAGTCCAACTCTATTATTTTTCCCCTTTTAACAGATGCACAAATGAGACTCTGGGAGCTTGTTATGATTTGTCTAAGGGTAAACTAATAGGTTGGAAGCTAGTGGGATTCACCATCCAGTGCCTCTTACTAGAATTCCCTCATTAGAATGAAAACTCCTTGAGGGCAGGGAATATTCCAAAGAGTCTAGCACAGTGTCTTATGTACAGTAGGCATTTAATAGATCCCCCTTGGACTGTTTAATTTGAAACATAACAGGACAAGTTTGGAGCACTGTAATGTAGCAACAGCTCCTTATAAAGCCTGGTGTGTTAGTCCCTTTCTGTGTTTCTAGTCTGCATCTTCACTGAAAGGTTATCTTAACACAACTTGAGGCTCCCACTCCCATATCACTATTTCTTATCATCACTCTTTCCTTTCTCCTCCTTCCTTGCTAAGGCTAATATGGAGGTGGCCTAATACTGTGGAAAGAAGACTTCCTCTGGAGTCAGAGGATCTGGGTTCAGATCTCACCTTTAAAGTTACTGCTTGCATGGACCTGAGCAAGTCATTTAAATTTATTGGGCCTCAGTTTCCTCATCTGTAAAATGATAAGCCTGGGCTAGATCCTTTGATTATAATCACTTACTTGTATCCTTCAATCCTATCCTTCCCCCTCCCCTGGACATCTTTCCAGGAGTCATTCTCTATAGCTCATCATTTCCAATGTCTTCCTCACTACTCATTTTCTCCCCATCTACCTATGAATATACTGTGTCTTCCTCAGTCTTTAAACAACAATAGCAGCAATAAAACTTCTTCTTAGCTCTCATATAAATCAGGCATCAGGTCCTGCTTATTTACCCTCTGAAACATTTCTATCTTAGTGTTCAGACAAATATCCCTGTGTGCAGGGAAAAGTTTTGAAACCTTCCTGTGAACACTAGTGTTAGACAGACAGCATTTTCTTTTTGGCCTGGGATGAATTTAAATTCTCACGAGCTCTGAGCCCTGAGAATACTCTGAATGTTCTGGAAATTTTTATAACTGTGAGGGGATCCAATGGTAAGTGGAGTGTTAGGCAGTAGCAGTGATCATGGGGGAAGTGCCTTGGAGGTTGTGGAGGAAGGAAGGAAGGAAGGAGGGAAAGAACAAAGGAGAGAGAAGAAAGAAAGTAGGGAAGGAAATAAGAAGTGGAGGAAGGAAGTAGGGAAGGAAGAAGGGAAAGAAGAAAAGAAGGAAGGGAAAGAAAAGAAGGAGAGAAGGAAATAACTATTAAGCACCTATTGTGTGCCAGACACTATACTAAGTGCTTTATAAATATCTCATTTAATTCTCACAACAACTCTGAGAGGTAGGTGTTATAATTATTCTCATTTTACAGTTGAAAAAACTGAGACACACAAGTTAAGTGACTGTACCATAGTCACACAACTATAAAGAGTCTGATGCTCGATTTGAACTCAGGTATACCTCATTCCAAGGCCAGTGCTCTGTAAAAGGTGCAGAGTAATTGTAAAGAGGGAAAGAGAAGCCTCAGAAGAAATGTTTCAATGTGAATCCTGTAAGTAAGATAGGGCTCCAGTGGCCAATCCTCCCTTCATGAGGAAACAACTTTGCTGAAAGTGGCTTGAATGGGATGAAATGATTCACTGTGACTGTCACTTTTTACAGTTGCAAAATCTTTAACTCATGTTTCTCACTTCCCTAGGGATTGTGTTTCCTACATAATTTTTTTCATTACCTTAAGCTATTTCCATTTTCTTAGTTTTTGTATCATTTATACCATAATTGATCAAAATTTATTTGTGATTCATGTTGTTAATTATTTGAGTGTATAGGAGAGAGGGGACAGAGTGTAATGAGAACACAATTGACCAAATTGGAATACACAAAAGAAGACTAGAAGTTTAAACCACTGTCCAGAATTTTCTAGGAATGCCCTAGTTTGGAGGGCACTTAATTTTGAGATAATTTATTTTTATTTTTTTAATAACTTTTATGAGTTTGCAAATGGCAGAAATATGTAGCCGAGGACTCAAAATCATTCAACTCAATAATCATAATTATTATTTCACTAGATTCAGGTGATTTAAAGCCCAGGCTGCTCATCAAAGTTAAACACTAAGAAGAAAAGGAGCTGGAGCAAAGGGTGTGGATAAAGAAAGGTTATGTCTCCTGGGATGCCCAGTGAGAGGAGAAGGGTGAAATCTGGAAGGAATCTGTCCTACCCACATTCCTATAATGGGAGGGAGCCAGAAGTGTCTATTCCTTTGACTAATGCATTTCACCCAAAATCTCCAAACTTTGCCAGATAGTGATACTGTCTGGTTAAGCAAGAATTCTTGTATCCATGTTATTTTTTTTTTCCATTTCCTCCTTCCGTCATCCCACTAATAGCCTTATCATCACCATCTGGGATATTGTAGTAGTCCAATAATAAGTCTTCTTTGTCTTCACTCTCTTCTAACCCTGATTTAGTTTTGGGTGTTGGGAACCCCAAAAGGTAAGGGTACAGGTTAAGTCTATCTGGAAAGAAGTAAAGCACTCAAGCCTTCTTCCAGTCAAAGTAGCAAGGTTTATTATAATGCCTATAGAAGTGAGTGAGATTCTTAGGGAATCTGTAGCTCAATGGGGGTAAGACTGATACTTATATACAAAAAAAGACTGTGAGAAGATTTGGATGGGATTAATGAGTGGTAAATAGTCTGGGGTGGCCCAGGTGAGACAGTGAAAGGAATTAAGTGGTGTGGGCTGGGTGGGAGAGCCACAATGAAAGGACTATTGAGGATCTAGGTGGACTGGGATACCTCAGGTGAGGGTCTAAGGACTAGGTTGTGTGGGAAAATCCAGGGACTGGCTTGCTGAAGTATATGGGGAAATTCAGGGTTCAAGTCCCATCACCCCATCAGTTTATCCTTCATATTCTATAATTTTTCCTCTGTTCAAAAATATTTAGTGCCTCTTTATTGCCTACTGAATATAGTTCAAATTCATTTGATTGGATTTCAAGATCCTCCACAGTCTAGCACCATTCTAACTTTCCATCTTTTTATGACTACCTATATAACATTTCAATGAAACTTTAACTATTTGGGCCTTATTATTCTGGTGTGCAAAATAACAAGGATTCACTGTATGGATGCACAGTCAACTCCATGCAATGACAAATAGGAAAGCTATTACCAAGAGGAGGCTTCATGGAAGAAATTTTTGAGTTTGGCTTTAAAGGATAGATAGGGATTCAGTAAGAGAAGAGAGGGAAAGAGGAAATTCCAGACATAATAAAGAACATAAGTAAAAGTCACTTTCTGCTACTCTCTGTACCCCAAGCATAAGCATTCAAAATACACCTGGTTGTTGAAACTGGAAAAGGCCAAGGTATTTAGAAAGGGTATGGAGGGTGTGAAAAGGAAAATAGAGAAGAAAAAAAAAGTTGATAAGTTTGTGATTCACCTTAATGATAATTGCATTCTTCAGAAAGTTGAGGAAGTTGACAAGCAGAACTACTATTTTCAACTCAATTTTGGCAAGAAATAATGGAGTGAAAACAATAGGAACCTTGGAGTTCTTGATAGAAGAAAAACATCTAGTCTCATAGGGAACTCAGATTTTGGGAGATTTAATTTCAAGGGTTCCAGAGAAAGGATGAGTAGGAAACAATGCTCTAAAATTTTGTAAAAATGAGCCCCAGGAAGTTTTTAAGAATGAAATGTTAAAGACATAAAAAGAAATAATTGAAATGAAGAAGAAAAGGAAAGGTTGCTTAAAGAGACCCAAGCTGGCTGCATGAGACCTCAACACTACATTTGCAGTCTTGGGACCTCAGTTTGAACCTGAGATTTTTCTATTAATTATCCGAGTTACTTCACTAGGTCATCTAAGCACTCTGACACTCTGTTTCCTTATCTGTTAAATGAGAAGATAGAACTTCGGAGGATACTTTCATTTCTAGAAATGTTTTCAAATTGAATTTGAATGTTAAAAGACATGAATGCAAATATACATAATAGGATCAATTACAAAAGATGAGGATGTTCCTGTAAAAATGTTGGGAGTGCAAAAGACTAGAATGAACTGATATTTATAGTGAATGCTAAGAACACGAGTATGGACATGGGGAATGCAAGAAATATTGGAATTAAGGAAGAATATCTCACATCTCATGAGCTTCCCAGCATGGCTGAAGGTAAGAAGGCTAAACTGTTCAACTCTCATTTAGGTTTTGATTTTTTTTTCTTTTTTCCCATTCTTGAAACTGGGAAAATGAAACAGCAGTTCTCAGAAGGGAGTAGAAACCAAGCTAAATGAGGAGAGATAAGGCACTATCTAGCAGTTCTCAATAAATTCTAGTCACTGAACTCAAATGAATTACATTTGAGAAACTGAAAGTAAGGTTGGAGGATATGATGGCTGAAAACTATATTGACTTAATTACAATCAGGTTATTATCAGATTAATTTTGTTTCCTCTTTGTTAGGATAACTCTTCTAGCAGATCAGTGTAATGTTGTATATTCACAGTATACTTAAAAATTACTTAAAATACTTAATATTAATACAAAATACTTAAAAAGAAAAAAATTAACTATGGGTCTAATACTATTCTTATATGAGTTAGACCAATTTACAGTAGAATGGATTTGTAAATGTTTGAATGAAGGAAACAAAAGAGTAGGTCAATCAATGTTCACTTAAAGTTATGTCTCTAGTTGAGTGCTCCAGGCATCTTTCCTTAATTTTGCACTATTCAGTATTTGTATCAATCACTTGGAAGAGGCCAGAGAATATGTGATTGTCATCTTTAAAGATGACACAATGCTGGGAGAAATAGCTGATTCGTTAGATGTCTGAAAAGCCAAAAAAAGAATCTTAATAGTTAAGAAAAATGTGGCAGAATTCACATCATTCTCTTGATGGTTAAGATGCATACTTGTCTGTTACCACATCCCTTCAAATGCTGATTTAATCAATTTCCATATGTCAGGGAACAATTTTTAACATGGACAAATAGAAGACTTTGCCATGTAAAGGGCAGTGTTATGTAACTGAAAAGTGTTAGATTTGGGATCAGAGAACCTGTGTGGAAATTCAGTTTTGACACTTGGTCCTACTTGTGTACTCTTGGGCAAGATATTTCTCCCCTCTGGGTCTCAGTTTCTTCTGTAAGGTGGGATATTTGAACTGGAAGACCTCTAAGATTCCTTTCATTTCTAAATGTATGATTCTAGGAAGAAATGTAAAAATCCTAACAGATGTATGGCCTACTATATGCCATGGCCCAGCATCTGGCACATAGTAGCTGTTTAAATGTTGATTGATTGGTTAATAGTTGTAAGTCTTGTTATATTGACAAATCATTTCATATAGTCAGAATACTGGCATTTTTAAGGTTCTTAGAGATCAAATTGATATATGTTCTCTTTTCATAGATGAGGAAACTAAGAAAGAGCAACTATGACCAAAAAAAAAAAGTTGCTAGTAGATACAAACTAGCAATGCAGGTTTTTACATTTCTAGTCTAGTGTTATTTATACCAAATTATTTTGTCATTCTATTCTGCCTAATTTGCTTTTAGTGTGGGAGACAATCAATTGCATAAAGTGAATCTCTTTACTCTCAGAAATGTTTTCTTCTAATATTATCATTCAGTTCTGTTCTATTAAGCAAATATCTATCATGCACTTGTTTTGCAGAATCAGAGGCAACATGGCAGTCAACCAGTCTCAGATCTAGTTTTAACCTTGTCCAATTCCTATATGTGACATACATTGACATTGTGACCCTGGGCAAGTCACCCATCCAATACCCCAGCCAAAATTAAATTGGCTGAATAGTTGCATATCTTCAATGACAAAGGGAGTTTCCTCTCCACTTGGGGCCTTTCTATATTCACTAATTTGCAGGTGTAACAAACCCTCTCTCCCCCTAAAAGTGTAAGGTGCTTTCCTAGGTGCTGAAAATGATCAGGGAGAAAATTGCATAATCTTGGCTATCAAGTAACCCAAATTCCCCTGCTAAAAGCAGAATGACTGATATATAGGTAAGCATACTACAAAGTGCGGAGTTATGGAAGGTGCATCTTTTCAAGTTTATATAACAGCCAACATGAATTTATATAGGCATAAACACAGAAACGTTAAACTGTCAAATGAGCCAAGTATCCAGAAATGCAATGAGTCCTCTTATTTTCATGTTCTAAGAGTAAGATTACCATTGCACTTTTATTCAAAATCTACAAATCACATTTGTTGGCTTGACATTGTTTCTAGAAATGGTATCATTACTGTACATTCAAATCAATAAAGATATTCATTCATATATTCACAGTATTCTTAGCTTTATTAGATTTAAGCATCAAATTCTTGGCTTGTGAGAGAAATTTACATTTTATATCTCTTTCACAATTCTCTAGGCCAATGGTCAAAAAGGCAGGCTTGTATGCTCTAGAGAACATGATGTCTAGATATTTCAAATAGTTGCTACTTTTTTTTTTACCTCAGGGGAACTGTCACAAGAATGACCTTCTTCATGGTATTTCAGTTTCTCAGTTTGAGCTCCAATCAGGAAGATCAGAAGAGCTAGAAAAAGGAAAAGGAAATGACTTATTATGAACTTTTAAAGAATGCTTAGTTGGAGTTATATTTGATATTCTACAAACTCATACACCCCATTCACTTTTATCTCTTCTAAAAATAAGGCACTTCATAGCATTTATTACTTTGTTTCTCTGCAATGCCTCTCATTAATAAATTGTGTGTTTGTATTGGCTTTACTTCTTTATCTGTTATCAAAATGCAGCTCATTTCTTATCACAAATGTTCAGTAAGTGATTAAAAAAGGACTTACTAAGCAAAATTCTCAATCCTGTTGTATCAAATCAAATTTCTATAAAAGAATTTCTTTTGGAAATGAATGGACCTTAAGGTTTTAGTTGCTTCACAGAGACCCTTAAACATTCTAATTTGACCTATAACTTTAGAAATTGTGTGAGCAAGGGGTGGGAAGGGAGAAGTCTGGCACATGGCCCCAGAGAGCCTCCCTGGGAGAAAAGGTAGATGCCACAAAGATTTCAAAGTATTAAGGATAAAGTTTCAGTATTTGGAACTATCCAAACTATCCAAATGAACTTCCCCAGCATGGAGCAGAGAACTATTCCTTTAGGTATTCAAGCACGGAGGCTTCAATTGTCATTTATTAGCAACCTAATTCAATAAATATTTTATTATGCGTTTTCTATGGTTAACACACCACGGTAGGTATTGGTGACATAAAAACAAAAAATGAAATAACCTCTACTCTCAAGAGAAATACATTCTACTGGAGGACTTAAAAATTACAGTTAATAATACAAGGCAATTTTTTGGGAACAGAGCATAAGGTTAGACTATTGCATTATCCCATCAGGGATATTGAAGAAGGATTCTTTTACATATAAGGTTAAGCAGGATTCTCTCTATTTTTCTCCTTTAACTATAAGTTTCTAATGTATTTGTCTCTCAAATCATACAGTAGTCACCAAAGAAAAAAAATGAGTCACATGGCTGAGACAGAAAGAAATAGGGGGTGATGCAAAAAAGTTAGCCAAGAGTTGGGAGGGAACAGCAGGGGGGTAATTAAATACCTGGTAATCAGATACGGAATTAACTCTTTTTCATCATTCTTAAAAACATGGCAAACATCTTTCAATACAATCAGATTCCAATACAATGATCTTCAGGATGATTGATATGCATATTTTTTTTTTTGCTCTTTTTTCTTATTGGTACTTACCTTTTCTACTGTTTGTAGAGGTATTTGATTTCCTGAGATAGGCAAGCACTTGTTATTTTCTTATGGATTCAAAGTTGTAGTTCCCTGTTTTCCTTGTTCTGGGGCCAAGTTGAGCTCTATAGTAAAATAGTTGTGAATATTTTTCAGAATTTTCCAGGATTCTGATGTAATGATATGCCCAAGCTTGCTCATCTTCTCACTCCAATCTACCATTTATTCCTCCAGTTATTCCGTCTATCTATCACTTAGAAGGGCAGAAAGAGCAATTAAAGGTCAACATGGAGAAATTTTTGCTATTACCAGAATATCCCATTCAAATATAGAAATTCTTATTACCCTAAGCTCAATAGCAGGTACTTGTTAATAATACTAGTTATATTTATTTTAATAAACAACTATTTCTTGAACTCCAAACCAATGGAGTCTCTATCCACTGACCAGGCAGAAGACATGAATCAAATGCCAAAGCATTCAATTAGAAGAGAATAAAAAATAAATAATGAGAAAAGACATTTGAATGATCTAAATTGTCACCCTGACTTTGGCCTACAATCTCTATCAGAATCCTGTATGGCTTGGTGGAGAAATTAAGGTTGTTTAACCACTCCCAACCCCAGCTTTCTTCTTAGATCTGTTTTATTTTTTTTTTCCAAATGCCCTTGGTATGATCTTAGAATTCCCTTGAACTCTACAATTCCACTCTCCTTCCAAAGTTTGCTGCTTCTTTGATAGGTTTTATGCTAATCTGCTGCCTCTATCATTTGCAATTGTAGCTATTTCTTCAGTGTATGTGTAAGAGGAGAGTTGTTGTTCTTTAATGAGACTTCCCCATCAGAGTACCCTGGGACCATATTGCTGGGCAGATAATCAACATAGTGTTAACCCTTTTATTAGGCATATACAAGGACCAGCACAATATTTTCTTGGGAAAATCTTACTACTCTTAACTGGATTGGGTCTAGTGAATTCTTTTCAACTTCTGTAATATTCCTCATAGCTAGTGCTTGGGCAATGCAAATTGACTTAAAAATTCCAGCAATTATCAAGGAAGCATTCAGCAACACGTTTGTAGTGGTGTTTTCATGCACCCACTTGACAGTCTGGTAAAACCTATGAGCCCCTAATTATAGAACTTAAATGCATAGCATTATAAAAGAAACCCACTCAGATACATGCACCCACAATCCTACAATGGGGAAGTTTAAGTCATCTGCATGAATTGGCATTGTTCTAGGAGTGAGTCAAAATGGAAATAGGGGTTCCTTGGGACAAGTTTTACAGGGCAGTGGCAGAAACTGCTAAGGGGAAATCCCAGAATGATATTTTGGGAATTATGATTCCATGAGCAATACAGAGAATAGAATGACTAGATAATTATAGGGGTCATGAACCAGAGAATAAGTATCTAGAGTAGAAAGAAAGAGAAGGTGGATAATGAAGAGAATGAAAGAAACTATCTCTGGAAAGGTACACAAAAAAATGAAATAAACAGACCAACAAGAAAACAACTAATGAAGTTGAAATGGAAGACAAAACAGGGGAATCTACTCGACCAAGAGGAAAAATAGGGACCACAAACAAACAAATAAACAAACAAATACAGACCCAAATGGAGATGTAACAAATAATGAGTGGGTTAAAGAACAAGTAATTGAAACAATAATTACATGAAAGAAAATAATATTTATCAAACAACATACCAAAACATCTTTGTTGCAGCTAAAGCAGTCCTCAGGGGGAAAATCATAACAATACAAACACACATTAACAAAATGGGCAAAGATAAGATTAGTGAAATGAATTTACATTTTTTTTAATAGAAAACCAACAAATAGTATAAACACAGAAGAGAAGATATTAAAATTATAAGACATATATAAATTAGGAAGAAAAAAGCAGAAATGATACAACTAGAAGTTAGTTTCTTGAATTAACTAATAAAATCACCAAACTTTTAGTGAATAAGGTTAAAGGGAAAAGGGTAAAAAAATCAAATCAATTAAGAAAAAGCAAAGAACAATGTAAAATTTGGTAAAACCAGAAGAAATGAAAAGAATAATCAGAATGTATTATGCCCAGGTATATGCTAACAAAACTGGGAGCATAAAAGAAATAAAGCATTACTTTCAAAAACATAAAATACCAAAACTGCCATAAGGTCAAATGAAGGTCTTAAATAACCCCCATCTCAGAAAAAGAAATATATACAGCTGCAAAAGAACTATTAAAGATGGGGTTCGGTATGGGGAATCCTGGTCCTGCTGGATTTACAGATCTCTAGTGAACTTTTTTTTTTTCAAATAGACAATTGGGTTAACTTTTAAAGAAAAGAATAGTGTTAATTATTCACAAATTTTTGACAAAATTTGAGGAAAAAACACCCTACTAGAATTATTTTATGAGACAAATATAGTCCTAGGACTATAAAAGGACAGATAAAAGACAGAAGGAAAATTATAGGCAATATCATTAATGAATATTGACTCAAAATTTTTAAAGAAAGTCATATCAAATAGATTACAGTGATTTATCCAGGGAACCATTCATTATGACCAGATAGTATCTATACCAGGGATGCAAGGATGGGTCAACATTAGGAAAATAATCAGTATAAGTAATCATATAAAAAACCCAAACAATCCTACGCCATGTTATTCTTCTAATATGTGCAGAAAAAGCTTTTAACAAAAAGTGCATTTATCTAGTTGAGCTAAAAATCCTACAAAGTATAAACATAGAAGGATTTTTTGAACTATCATAAAAATGCACTTATCTAAAACTTAAAGCAAGTATCATATGTAATGGTGATTTACCAGAACAAATCCACCAAAGAAAGGAATTAAGCAGGAATGCCCCACTTTTCTTGGATATATTGTGGGAAATACTAGCAAGAGCAATAAGAAAAGAGAAGGAAATTAAAAGCATAAAAAAAGATACAGAAGATATAAAACTATTTCTATTTGTTGATGATATGGTGACATACTTGGAAAATCCTAGAGAACAGAAAACATATTGAGACAAAAAACTTCAGCAAAATTGCAGACTATAAAATAAACCTTGAAAAATCAATATCATTTCTAAATGATAATAATAAAACTGAAAAAAATCAAAAATAGAAAAGGAAGTCCTTTTATGAATAACTACAAAATGCATAAAATATCTGGGCATTTACCTATCAAAGTACACAAGATACTTGCAAAGATTCAATTACTAAGTGGTTCTTAAAGAAATAAAGAACAGCTTAAATAACTGGAGAAATATTTAGTGCTCATGGTTAAGCACTGACAATATAAGAAAAATGGCAATACTATTAAAGTTAATTTATACTTTTAATGCTGTACCAGTCAGATTATTAAGGGGATACTTTATGGAATTTAATAAAATAATAAAATTTATTTGGAAATTTAATAAAATAATAAAATTGATTTGGAAAAACAAAGATTTAGAATATCAAGTGAAATTATGAAAAGTAGTAAGAATAAAGGAGTACTTCTAGATCTGAAAATATATTATACAGGAATATTCATCAAAACTATCTGGTTTTTGTTAATAGAGACATCAATGGATCAGAGAAGATAAGGAAGAATTAAAATTATCATTATAACTCAATAGCTCATTTTTGATGAAGTGAAGAAAATTACATTAAAAAAATTGCTCATGTGATTAAAAAAAAAATCTATTGGGAAAACTAGAAAACATTCCGACACAGATTAGGGTTAGACCAACACCTTATTCCATATTCCACAATACATTCTAAATGCATATGTGATCTTACAAATAATGAACATACAAAAAAAAGGAAAAGAAACAAATCCGATGAATCTCCCATCTATGGGAAGCAGATATAATATTTTTGTCATGCAAACCATTTCCACCTTAGTAATGTTGCAAAAACATTTTTCATAGAGTCTTTACTTATAGCTCTTTTGATATCATTGTCTTCTTCTGACTTTGTATTTTGTACTCCCCTGTAACCATGGTTACTTTTTGTGGTCAGGTTCTTTCAGTTGTTATTGTTGTTATTATTTGGTCATTTTTTCCAGCCTATTTCTTGACTTTGAACTTTATATTACATTTGGTCTCTGTTCTCGGAGTGTGGGTATGGGTGCTCCATCCCAAGCCACAGGCTTTTTTGCACTGTTGTTTTCAGAGCTACTTCTAGGAGTTTGGAACTTTTCGATGTTTCTGAGGTGGTATGATTTGGGGGAGGTGTGGTCACTGTTTCCTTGGTCTATGATCCATACCCAGAAAGGCCCCTTGCCTCGTCGGCACCAAAAGTGATACTCTTCCTCTGGGCCCCTGATCCCTTGGGACTGTAAGTCCTTCTCTCTACCCTGAAACTGTAAACCAGAAGCGGATATGGACAATGGGGATTCCAACCATTACATGTCCTGAGCCCAGTGAGAGCACAGGGGTCTTCTGTAATCTGTTTCTGACCAGTTGCCAGATCCCCTTACTACCTCTGGATTGAAAATTCCTGAAGCTGCTGCTGCTGCTGTTGCCATTGCCACCTCCAAGGCTTACAGGTGTGCTTGCTGCCACATGGGCTCTGGGCCAGCCCTCACCCCAATGTCATTGACCTCTTCTTCTAAACTCCTAAATTGTCTTAGGCTGAAAAAATGTCTTAGCCTGACCTTTTATTGGCTCTGCTGCTTCAGAATTCAATTTGAGGCATTATTTTAAATTGTTTGGAGAGCTTATTGGGACAGTTCAGTGTATCCTCTACTCTACCATTTTGGCTCAGTCCAGGAGATGTATTCTTAGCCAAACAAGAAATAGAGGGCATTACAAAAGGTAAAATAAATCCTTTTGATAACATGAAACTGAAAAGCAGATAAAATCAATTCACCTAGATTAAGAAGGGAAATAGTTGAATGGGAAAACAACCTTTGTATCACATTACCCTGATAGGGAAACCAATACGCCCAAGAGGAATCTTAACAGGGAAACATGATACAAAGATTGTTTTCCCATTTGACCACTTCCCTTCTTATCCTAGGTGTATTTTATATATAGTTTATATTTCTTGGATACCAAACTCTTAGCAGCCTTACAGAGTCAGCTACCCTCAAATCCCTTGCATCTTTGTACTAGCATCACTTATCACAGTCAGACTTATGATAGTCTTGAATTTCTCCTCATCATTTTTTTCCTTCTTCTTTGATATCCTGATAATTGATAATGGAGGAATTCACCCACACTTACTATGTCCTCTAGAAATTATGTTATATAGCCTCAGCTTGATCTGCCTCCATCTTCAAAGAACCTTTCACATAGCTGCCAAATTAATATTCCAGATGCAGAGGTTAGAGCACATGTCACTTTCCTGCTCAAAAGAGCTTACATGGATTCCTATTGTTTCTAGAATTTAAAAGCAAGAATAAAAGTCTGGAGAGAGGAGTGAAGGGGAGTACATAAGCCCTTGTCTTATTCCACAATTGTTAGTGTCTATCTTCCTCCCCTCATATTATTTTGTATGCACTTTGTATACATTTTATATCAACTTATATGTGGACGTGCTCTTTTTTCCTAAAGGAAGGAAAGCTTGAGACCAGGAACTGTTTCATTTGTTGCTTTATATCCCTAGATAATAGTGCAGTCTGGCACCTAGTATGAATGAATGAATGAAAAATTAAGTGAATTTTATGTAAGAGGCAGTGTTTTAAGTGCTGGAGATAAAAATATAGAAAAAAAAATGGATGATACCTGCCCTCAAGAAACTTACATTGTAATAGAGGCAGAAAATAAATGCATAGGGCTGGTGTACAGGAGACGAAGTGAGCTGGGTAGTCATAATCAAAGAAGTGGTGAATTGATCTGTGTAATAATCAATCAATTGACATGTCCTCTTCAGAAATAATAATCACATTGTAAAATGAATTTGATTACTGACCTTGGAATAAAAGGTGGAAAGTGATGATAGAATAGATCACTACTTGACCAGACTGGATGACTTTATAGGATGTGAACTATGATCTAGTCTCATATTCTAAAGCCATAAATATTTTGGTCTAGAAGAGGTTGTAATCACTCACTCACTCACTCACTCACCAATCAAGATTGCTTGACTTGGGAGCAGGATTTCCAAAGCTGAGTGGGTTACTTCATCCAGGGACTTGAATTTTTTTTCTTAGGGTGGTCTAATCTGAGGTGCTGTTTCAAGTGGGGAAAAGACAGTGGCAAGTTAAATGGTAAGATTGCCAGGACGTCTGGATGGATGAATTGTGAAGCACAGTTTGGGCCTACCTAGATATATTGGATTGCATGAGTTAGACTAGGAATTACTTAATAAATGTTTGCCTAATTGACTAGAATCCAGAATGAACTGTTTGAATGCATGAAAGCAAAAGATAACAGGTTGAATATAAAAACCAGCTGGCTTCAGTTTAACAGGAACGTAGAATTCAAGAAGAGGATCTATGTTAAACAAGGCTAAAAACACAGGTCAGAAGCAGATTGTGAATACCGGCCTAAGTGGGTTGTAATTTCTGCTATAAACATGTGGGAGTCACTGAAAGTAGGAAAAACTTGATGTTATTAAAGCATATAGAGTTTTATACTGACCTGATTGTTTGGTTGGTCTTATAATCTGGGACCCAAAGGCCAGAGGTCTCAAGGAACTGGTGAAGAACTAGTATAATTGGGCTATGTAAAATATCAACCTACAACAATTTCTAAATAAGTTTCACTTTATTCATTCAAATAGCATTTCTTATGTCCCTGTGGTAGTGCCCAGCCTGCTAGGTACCAAGTTTCAATATATTTGAAATTCTTTGCGATATTTAATGCCAAGGAGCTCCAGAAATATAACACTGCCACAGGCAGGGTTTTATAGAAAAAAAGTGGTAACAGGCCCAATGAGTATAAAATTACAATAAAACTTCAGGGAAGATTTCACCTCTGAACCATCCAGTGGACTCTTCTTGTCACAGTGGGAAATTCTGTTTTATATTCTATTCTCATGCCACATGCAGAATTCCTGTTGAGATCAATGAAATACCACCACAGAAAATTACAGTTTTACCCTATGGATGACAAGTTCATTGAATGGAGCAAATGGAAAAAAGAAAGCCTGCTTTCCTCTGCATGTCCTATATACAGGTACCACAGTTACCACATTTTGATGAAGGAAATGAAAAAGAAGTATGTTTTGAGGAGAAATCAACTTTGACTACACATTAATGTTTAGGATTAATATAATGGATGTATTATATGTTTGTGTGACAAATGTTTATATGATGTAAGGGATAGAGGGAAAATGGAGATACGGCCTTTAAAATGAAATGAGACTCCTAACGTGCCACTCAGCTTTGTGAGAGGTAGGATCAATCTGTCATTTTCTATTAGAGGCTTGACAAAGTCAGGAAAAGGATATTTTTTGAGCGGTAGAGCCAAATTGAGTCAGAGATGGCATGACTCTGAATTTATTTAGAGGGTTTTATCTGAGGCAAAAAGTGTGTTAGTGAAGGCAGCTAACAAAACACAGACAATCCAGCTGGGTATGAACTGTATGTATGACTTTGACAATGGAAAACTATGAATAAGTCTAAGAAACTGGTAGGACTAGATTAAGAAAACATATGGATACTTTAGGTATTTAAAAAGTATATTCATTTTTCCTTTCATAGAATGATAAAATATGGCTTTTGTAAGGGTTTTTGGAGGCGATTTAACTAAAGAAAACTATAGCAAGTACTTCCTGTTGCAGCATGAGAGGCATTGTTGAACAATTGATAGAGAGCTGGCCTCAGACTCAAGGAAAATTGAGTTCAAGTCTTCCCATGAACAAATAGTGGCTTGTGATCCTGGGTAAGTCATTAAAACTCCCAGTGCCTCAGACAACTAAGACAAGAAGTTGTTCAATGCAATGGCAGAGAATATTCCTCATTTGAATTTCCCTACATGGATCTAGGTAAAAAATAAATCTCATTAAAAGTTAAAGTCTAGTTAAAAAATAAACAAAATTTAAAAGCACAGGGCGTACAAGGATGAAAAATGTCCTTGCTTACAACAGACAACACCTAGTGAGTGAATATACGTGAATGAATGTGACATATATGCACACACATATCACATATATGTGTGTGTATGCACATATATCACATAAGTATGTGTATATAGATACATACATATATATGTATATCTATATGTCTATATATATACATATCTATATCTATATATATACATATATATATATATATATACTCACATTCATGTATCATCACTAGAAAGAGAAGATGGTAGTACCATGGTAGAATGTAATAGTGAAGAGAGTACTAAACTAAGAGTCAGGAGATCTATTTTTGAGTTCTAGCTCTGACACTAATTGTATGGTCCTTAGATATACATAAACACAAATATATATAAACACACATACACATACACACACACACACACACATATATATATATACATACACATATGTATATCTCCTCTTTAGCATAATGAGAAGGGTCAATAGAGAGATACTGTCTAAGAAAACCTGAGTAGTGAAAATTTTTGGTCACATGTAAGCTCTTAGAGACATATAATTTTTTTTTCTGTTTTTGTATACCTAGTAGCTAACATAGAACCCCTATCATAGTAGTAGCTTAATGAATACATATGAAGTAGATGAATGGTTTGTTCCCTGTCTTCAAGAACCCATGATCAGTGATTATTTAACCATTTGTCCAGGGTGTTCTAGATGGGATTCATGATTATGGTAGGACTGGGCTTGATAACCTCTGAAATACCTTACAACTCTAAAATTATATGATGTTATGAATAATTTAAGTGGGGCTTCATATAAGAGTCTGGTCTTTGAAGTCAAAGAATGGTTTCAGGAATCAGTCAGAGATGAGGACGGAATATGTTTCAGACACAAGGGCTGGCCTCCCATAATGCACAGAGATAAGAGTAAAGAATAAAGACAAGAAAAGGTTAGTAGTCCATTTTAACTGTAACATGCTATAGATTACATGAATGGGGATAAGGTTGAAAGGTAAATTGGGTCCAGATTACTGAGGGTTGTAAGTGCTAGAACAATGAGTTTGTGTGTGCATGTGTGTGTGTGTGTATTTTTTCCCCCATAGTCAATAGGGACCCACTGAAGACTCTTGAGCAGGGTAACACCCTAGTCAAATCTGATGCTAAGGAAGATGTTTTTGCCAGCTATATAAAGGAAGGATTAGACAAGGTCTAATAAAGGTCTAATTGAAGGCAGGGGGCCTATTTGAGATATCATTGTAAGTGTTCAGATAGGAAATAATATCCTTAATTAGACTAATAGCTATGAAAAATACTGCAGATGCAAAATTGAAAAAAATGAAGAACAGATTGGGTATGGGGCCTGAGGGAGAAAAATAATCTTTAAAAAAGTTTCTAATCTGTGTGTTATGACTAGAATCATGAAAGGTAGGAGAATACACAGATTTATGGTGAAGATGAATTTAGTTCTTGATACTGAATTTGACACACCAGAGTGATATTTGGGTAGAGATGTGCAGTAGATGGTTGGGAATGCGAGGCTAAAATTTAGGAGCAGTCTTATAGCTTTACATTTATCAATGTATCTAGGGAGCAAAAGGGAAAGGGAGAGAGATATTTGAGAATCATTCTGCCTGTGTAGGGATAACCACTGAATCCACTGAGGTCAATAAACTTTCCTAGAAAAAAAGGGGGGGCAAGGACAAAGATTTGTGGGATACTTACATTTAGGGAGATGGAGGAAGATAGTGAATGAGTGAAGTCAATGAAGAACAGATAATGCTAGCATGGAAAACAAAAGACGTTAGTGTCATGGTAGCATGGAATAGTCAAGAGAGTACTATACTAGAGTCAGAACACCTGGGTTTGAATTCTCTCTCTGACTCTAATTATATAATCCTTACATAAGTCACTTTTTTTCTCACTAGGCCTTAGTTTCCTTGTTTGCTAAATAAGACTAGATTTGTTTTAGATTATTGTCTAGATTTTTTTAAGGTTCATTGCTATCCAAAGAGTCTATGGATCTATGGAAGTCCAGGAAGAAAACAATGTGAAGAAGAGAGGACTCAAAGGCAGTATCATATGCCAAATGCACAGAAAAGTCAAAAAGGAAAATATAGATGAAAAGCCATTTGCTAGAGTAATTAGGAAATTATTGGTGATTTTTGAGAGAATGCTTTTAGCACAGTCGCGGGAAGCTAAGTGGTTTGTAGAAGTTTGAAGAATGAGTAGTTATTGAAGAAGTGTTTTACGGGAAAAATACTGAATTTAAAGTTAGGAGGACCTGTTTTCATTTTTGTTCTGCCACTCACTAATTTTGCGACAAAGCATTTAACTTCTCTACTCGTAAGTTGTTGTGATTGTTGTTGTTTTTATCTGTAAAATGAGGTGGTTGAACTTGATGCCTTCTAAGGTTCCATCCTACTCTAAATCTATGTTCATAAGTGAAAGAATTAAGTGTAGACAATCCTTTCTGGAGGTTTCACAGTGAACTGTGGAAATTAAATAACTGGATGACAGCTTATGCACATTGGGGTCAAAGAAAGAATTTATGTTTTGTTTTGGATGAAGGAGACGTATCTTTGTAGGTATTTGGGAAGGAAACAATTAAATTTAGGGAAGGAGAGGGTATAGAAGGAAGAAAGGGAGCAATGACAGAGAGACAAGCAAATAGATGAAAAAAGAATTAAGGTCCTGGAAAAGGTGGGAGGAAGGAGAAGGGTTTGGCAATACTTTGTATTGTACTTTATCTTCTGGAGTTAAAGGACTGGAGAAAGGATGGATGAAAAATAAAGGTTTAGAGGAATGAAAGAGAGATAAGAGAGCTTATGATGAATGTTTTCAATCTCCTCAGTAAAGTACACAAGGAAGGTGGGTGTGGAGATTGGGGCTTCAAAAGAGAGGAATACATTTAAAATAGCCTCAGAGTAAAAGCAGTGACTTGCTTGAACTCTCCCCTAAACCCCTTCAAATATCTGTAAAAAATGGCTCTTAACAAATTCTAGAGCAGCAGAACCCACAAAAAGACAGAGTGAAACAAATTTCCAGCCCAAGACAACCTGGATTGTTGATTGGAAAAGTCTGTCGGACTGGGCTAGGAGAGGAGCACAGTTCAGCATGGGCCTCACGGGCAAAGGCCTCAGTGAACCTGGAGCAGGCTTTGGGGACTGAATCATGGGCAGCTGTGATGATTTCCAGACTTCTCAACCCACAAACACCAAAGACAACTTAGAAGGTCAGTAGAAAAGGTCTGTCAGATCATGGTGAGAGATGAGTTTGGTCAGGCCCCAGTCCCAGGGCAGCCCCTGGGCAGCAACTACTTTTGGATCTCTCAGCCCACAGGCAGAGGGGTAATCAAGCAGCTGATCACAGGGGGATTGCAGGGGTCTCTTTGCTGGTGCCAAGGCAGGATTCTTTTGCTTTGCCATTGCTTGGATCTGGGTCATAGTCCTGGGTGGCAGTCCTGGGGCAAGGAGGAGCACTGGCATGGTGGAGCTTGTGGTAGTGGTGGAGAGGGAATCCTACTCACAGTTCCAAGGCAGAAAAGAGTGCTTGTGGTCACTCATAGACCAGAGCATAGGCCAGGAAAGGAGTAAACACCTCCCCCTTGATCATAGCACCTTGGAAGAACTGAAAATTTACAGGTCCCTAGAAGTGTCTCTGGAAACAGCTGCACAAAACCCCCAAAGCTTGGGACAGTACATTCTCCACATTGGAAGCAGATCCCTACCTTAACAAAGAGTTTCAAACTCAAGTAATTGGCTGGGATCATAAACAAACAATGCAAAAATGTCAGACCATAGAATCTTACTTTGGTGACAAAGAAGATCAAAACATACAACCAGAAGAAGACAACACTGTCAAAGCTCCTACATCAAAAGCCCCCAAGAAAAATATGAATCAGTTGCAGGCCATGGAAGAGCTCAAAAAGGATTTTGAGAAGCAAGTAAGAGAAGTAGAGGAAAAACTGGGAAGAGAAATGAGAGTGATGCAAGAAAATCACAAAAAAAAGTCAACAGCTTGCTAAAGGAGATCCAAAAAAATACTGAAGAAAATAACCCCTTAAAAAATAGCCTAACCCAAATGGCAAAAGAGGTTCAAAAAGTCAATAAGGAGAAGAATGCCTTAAAAAGAAGAATTGGCCAAATGGAAAAAAAAGACCAAAAGCTCACTGAAGAAAATACTTCCTTAAAAATTAAAATGGAGTAAATGGAAGCTAATGACTTCATGAGAAATCAAGGCAATGTAAAACAAAACCAAAAAAATGAAAAAAATAGAAGACAATGTGAAATATCTCATTGGAAAAACAACTGACCTGGGAAATAGATCCAGGAGAGATAATTTAAAAATTATTGGAGTATCTGAAATTCATGATCAAAAAAAAAAAAAAGAGCCTAGACATCATCTTTCAAGAAATTATCAAGGAAAACTGCCCTGATATTCTAGAACCAGAGGATAAAATAGAAATGGAAAGAATCCACTGATCACTTCCTGAAAGAAATTTAAAATAGCCTCTTTTGGGAGAGAAATAGAGAATCATTTGATGATAAATGTAAGGGTCACCATGTAGTGGCAAATAATCACTTAATGTATTTTCAGTGAACCTGGGCAGCACATTTTCTTGACCTTTTTCCAGTAGAACTCAGTGGTCCTGGAGTAGGACATGAGAAAACAGTTGAGATGAAGTAAAGGTTAAAGATAGTCATAGAAGGATCAGAAGAATGGCAAAGGGGGTAAAGAATCTGATGGTAGAGGTCAGTGTCTTGAACAACTAACCAATGTGTAGCATTGAGATGATAAATGGAGATAAATAAAATGAGAGTTGGGAAGATTGTTTGGGAAGACAGTGAAAGATTGATCTGACTAGAGGTCACAAGAATTTCAGGAAATAACAGGAGAAGGAAAGACACAAAGGATCATAATTGGAGATGGAAATTTCAGTTTCTGAATATCAAAAATGTGGTTGTTTCAAGTCTTATCTCATGTATTTCCAGTTTAAGGTATGACCACTCATGCCACAATATGAGGTTGAGTAGAGTTGAAATTAAGCAAATTTATGAAGTGGGGATCCAGTGTATTTAAAGGGCATTAGCATACATAGTAAATTCCCAATGGATAAATGGTCAAAGGATATGAACAGGCAGTTTTCAGAAGATGTGGGGATTAAAATTGTCCCACCTACAGTAAAAAAGACTGAGGCAGAGTTCTGAGCCAATAGCATTTTATTAAAGGGTACATGGTCCTCTCTAAAGAAGTGGACCTCAAGATCTTGCTCACTATCTGAGATGCTCCCTCCTTCCAAGGACTTATTTTTATAAGGCTTGATGCCAGATTTGATACCTGAACATTCTAAAGAGGCTATACAAAGTACAGAATCCCATTGGTTGATCTTGCTCTGTGGACCAAAAAATGATGTATCTGATAGAAATGGTATGTCAGCAGAGGGGTCTTGGGTTTGGTGAAGCATGGGGCATTTCCACTGACTAAGTGGTCATAAGGTGGTCATAAGATAGTAGCCTGCTCATGTTGGATGAGAGAGAGTGGTCGGGATATACAAAAATAAGTTGGATGACTTTTCATGTAATTGAGTCACCTCTGCTATACTGGTCTTGGTCACCATAACAAGGGAAAACAAAGGTGGAGGTTCTCTAGTTAGCTTCCTGTGATTAAACAAGTGAAATCACAATCTGAAGTTCACAGTTCTGGGGCCTAATATACAGACCTTATAATCAATATCCCTATGAAATCATATCAAACTGATTAATGGTAATTGGAATAGAGTAGGGGTCCAAATGAATTATTTCTCACAAAGAAATCAAAGCAAACTATAGTCATATAAAAATGTTCTAAATCAGTATTGGTTAGAGAAATATGAATTAAAACAACTCTTAGGTTTCACCTCTCTATCATATCTAATATGACAGAAAAGAAAAATGACAAATGTTGGACGGGATATAGAAAAAATGAGACCCTAATGCACGACTGGTGGACTTGTGAACTAATCCAAACATTCTGAAGAGTAATTTGAAACTATACCCAAAGGGCTATAAAACTGTGCATCTTTTTGTGGTAGAAAAAAATCTGGAGTTGAAGGGATGCACATCAATTGAGGAATGGCAGAACAAGTTCAGGTATATGATTGTGATGGAATACTATTGTGCTATAAGAAATGATGAGCAGGATGGATTCAGAAAAACCTAGGAAGATTTATATGAACTCATGCAAAGTGAAGTGAGCAGAACCAGGGTAATACTGTACACAGTAACACCAATATTGTGCAATGATCAACTGGAAATGACTTAGCTATTCTGATTAATACAATAATTCAAGAAAATTCCAAAGGACTCATGATAAATAATGCTATGTACCTCTAGAGAATGAACTGATGGAGTCTGAATGCAGATTGAAGCATACTTTTTTCACTTTCTTTTTTTGCACTTGCTTTATTTTTTGCAACTGCTAATATGGAAATACGTTTTGCATGATTTTACATGTATTGATATCACATCTCTTGGCTTCTTAATGGGTCAGAAAAGGGTAGGAGGGTTAGAGAACTTGGGACTCTATTTTTTTAAATCAATGTTAAATATAAATTAATAATAATTAAATAAAAACACATAAATATTGAAGTTACCAAGAATAATAACAAGTTGGATTGGAGAAAAAGTCAAATACTGAACACATTGAGAAAAATGGAGAAATGTCTTGATGTGAACAGGTAACAGCAAGGTTTTGTTCAGGATAGTATAAATTAGATGGTAAAAACTTCCAAAGGGTAATTTTTGATTGATGGTGGCAGAGTAAAGATCTAGAAGTAGTAGGAAAGATCAAGGAATACTCACATTCTTCCTCCTGTCCCTGTCACATTTTTGACTCATATTGAGCTTGCAGGCCACTATAATAACAAAAGACTTCTTCCAAGTAAAATTGTTTTTTATAGCCATGTCTCCCCCATCTTGTTCTTATGAGTTGATTTTTTTTTCAAACCCAACTGTAGGTCTTAACATTTATCTATAATAAATTTCATCTCTTAAGTCTAAGCCCATCATTCCAACATGCCAAGAACTTTATAGATTCTTACTCTTTCATCTAAAGTGTTAGTTATTGGTTTCAGCTATGTGTCATCTCCCAGCCTGATAAGTTTTGCATGTATGTTTTTGTTTAAGGAACTGATTAAATTGTAGTACCTACACAGAGGAAAAAAAAAAAAAGATCCCTAAGGCACTCCCTTAGAGATCTCCTTCATTCAAGCTGACATTGACTTATAATTGATTGGTCTTGGTGTCCAGACATTCAACAAGTTTAGGATCCAGTTAAAATTATAATATGCCTGTTCTCTGTCTAGTCCACATGGATTGTATGTGAAAATTTATAGAAAAATTTAAGAAAATTATACCATCTACTAGGATTGGGGGTTGAGGTGGGGGAATGAAACAAGATTTTTTTTTTTTTTTGGAAGGGACTGGGCCTTCCTATCTCACCAAAGTTGAAAGTACAATAGCACCTAAGGGGCTCACACATACAGTTAATCAGTGTTGAAGATTGAAGCTGCTATGCTTTTGACCTGGGCTAGTTCAACACTCTTTAGTCCCCAGTTGGAGAGGTTCCCCATATTGGTGCCAGATTTGTGTGGATGCCTGACTCAGTACATTGAAGCTCAGAGCTTCAGAGCTTGATTAATCCACTCAGCTTGGAGTTACAAAAGCAAGGAATACAGGTATATGTCACCACACCCACAAAAAATGAGATTATTCTACATGACTTCTTGATGGAGTAATGCTGGTGCTTAGTGATCACCACTTACCTTTTTAGATGTTTGCAAATGGTTATGGTGCTTTACAAGTATTTTCTTATTTTTGGGGGGGGTAACTTTGTCTCCCCCAATACATTGTTCTCCTTGAGAACAGAGTCATATGGCTCGCATTTCTTACATATCCTCACAATAACAGCTCACATGACAGTATACATTCTCATAGAAAATACTTAATGAAGCCTCCTGGCCTTAATAGAGGACCATGGACACTGAGAAATTGAGCCAATCATTTGGCATCATGGGAATTTGTTCAGTTTTCTTTGTAGAGTTAGTTAAACTCTCCTTTAAATGTGTGTGGGAGTTATGGGATTAGGAGGAAAGGGAGGTCAAGAAGAGAGGAACAGAAAGTGTGATGTTTCCAAGTGACCTCCCATAGAGAAGTACTAAAATAACATTAATGTTCAATCTCCTCAGGACAAAAAATGACAG
The DNA here is from genome assembly GCF_900497805.2 of Vombatus ursinus. Taxonomy (NCBI): domain Eukaryota; kingdom Metazoa; phylum Chordata; class Mammalia; order Diprotodontia; family Vombatidae; genus Vombatus; species Vombatus ursinus. The sequence continues at coordinate 5,124,392 of NW_020954639.1, forward strand.
GGGGGTGGGGAGTGGAGTTACAAAAGAGGCACTAGAGCCTTCATCTTCTTTCTCTGGACAAGACAGTAAGCCATCTTGTCTGCCTTTGATGTGTCACACATAGCCAGGATGGGGAGACTGAAGAACAAAGCCACAGTGGCCAATGTGTTTAGTTTGAATTTAACAAAATGTGTCTTTGTTGGCACTTTTCTTCTCAAGCAGCAGGATTATGGAAAATAACAGGCTCAAATATGTTTCCAAGAGGCACTAAAAATAGCTCCTTTGTCATCATTCTTTCTGAATCTAAGCAGTCAGCCACAATAAAAATTAAGAGCTGTGCCAAAGCATGGTTGGACTCTCCCAACAGGTGAACAGCTGAGGACAGTCATCTCATTTCTGAGCTGGTGTGCCTGTGCTCTGTATAAAAGACAGGTGACACCATCAATAGAGTCATATTTTGCAGTGAAAGCTTTGTCCCTGCCCCCTCTTGCAGCCCCAGGAAACACAATAATATCACATTTTCCTCCCTGCTTAAGTCTTTTTCCTACTTGTCGGCATGTCAGAGGCAAAAATAAGAGCAATTTGAACAATTTCCTTAGGCAACAGATTGATAGAATTAGCAAATTCTAAATGTTAATGCATTCCTTTCCTAGCAGCCAGGGATGACACTCTGATACTTGGAGCCTTCATTTCTCTCTTCCTTTTTTTCCTGGCTCAAACATATCAAAAGATGGAAAACAACCCTAACATGTAATTTATCTTCTATTACAACTTTAAAAATAAAATCTTAAGGGAAAACTTTATTAATGGAGCAGAGTCTTGGAAAATCAATCTCTGCATAGGTTTATGGCAACCTACATCTTCCGCACAGAATATCCAGTGGTGCATTTTATTTGTTCCTTTGAAAGGAATAAGGTGGGGGTTGGGGTGGGGAGTATGGGTGGCCAGGTAATCCCAAATGAATGGAAGGCTTTGGGGTTTGCATTCAAAAAAGATTGTAATTACGACATTTATATAAACACTTAATAATGAAGTAAATATGGACCCACCACTTGCATGCTAATATACTAGGAGAAGAGATGTAATGAATGGATAAGGATTAAAAAAATGAATTTTCAGAAACTAAGCAGTATACTTTTAGTCAACATAATGATCCCCCCTTCTCTCACTGTACCTCCATCTACATTATTTTTAAAGTGAGTAAAGCAACCTTATACATGCCTTTAAATTATACAAACTCACACACATATAAACACATGCATTTGCCCACACACAGAATATGGTAAAAACAAACAAACCAAACAACTCTATGCATTTTAAACTCAAAAAGCCCTTACAGGGGCTTTTTCTGAGACTTCCTGGGAAGTCACTCCATGAATTTTAGGCAGCATAGGACTGACAATTCTTTCACTCAATTACCATGATGCAGTCAGTACATTGTCTGAGAATTTCAGACATGTGCCTCAGCCAAACCATTTTTCCCCCTCTCTCTTAGAATCCAGAGTACATAGTGATTTTCTGGAGGAGAGTTTGTCTGACCCCACTAAGTATCAAGAAAATCAGAAAGTCTCTTGACTTCCTCTTGGTGAACTAGAAATAAAAGACTATAACAGAACACTTAGTCTAGAAGGAATGTAGAGGATGTGGCATCAAGGCATATGAGCTTTGACTTCTTCAGTTTGTGGAAATGAGAAATGGAATCATCACTAGTTGAATGGTGTTAAAGATACACAGACATAGCTCAAAGATATTGTTGGTTTAGTTCCAGAACACTGCAATCAAAAGAATATCTTGATAAAGTGAATCACCTGAATTTTTTGGTTTTCCAGTGCATATAAACAGTCATGTTTACACTTTACTATAGTCTATTAAGTGTAAAATATTATTGTCTGAAAAAGTACATACCTTAATTTAAAAAAAAAACTTCATTTCTCAGCAATGCTAACCATTATCTGAGTCTTTAGCAAGTTGTAATGTTTTTGCTAGTGTAAGGTCTTACACTGATGCTGATACCTGCTGACTGATGGTTACTGAAGGTTAGGGTGGCTGTGGCAATATTTTAATACAACACCATTTGCAGTATTGCTTGACTTTTCCTTTCACTTAAACACTTAGAGGCCATTGAAGGGTTATTAATTGTCCTAATTTTAACATTGTTTTATCTTAGAGAAGAGGGAGGCTGGATTGCCTGTTGTTGGAACAGCCAGAACACAAACAACATTCATCAATTAAGCTCACAGCCTTATATGGGCACAGTTCATGGTGCCCCAAAACAATTATAATATTAACATCAAAGATCACTGATCATAGATCACCATGACTGATATAATAATAATGAAAAAGTTTGACATATTGTGAGAATTATCAAAATGTGACAGAGACACTGTGTGAGCACATGCTACTGGAAAAATGACACCAGTACGCATGCTGGAATCAGCGTTGCTAAAAACCTTCAATTTGTAAAAAAAAATTAATAATAATAATAATAATATCTGTGAAGCACAATAAAACAAGATATGCCTTTATGTGGAAGCCAGGTTTCAATTAAGTCAAAGAGGCAGAGGGGACACAAGTAAAAGTGCCTATATATATAAGCTTATATTTAAAGTGAAATAAAGTTTACAAAAGTTTACATAGGGAAAGAGGTTACTAGAAGGATGAGCAAGAGTAGAGTGGATCGGGACATAATTAAGGGTAAGCTAAATGGCAGTAGGGGAGAGTGTAGGAAGACGTAGAAGAAGGGATGTGTTTCTAAGGTGATGATTTTATATTATTTTTAAATGAACACTTGTTTCTTTGTTTCACAAATAATACCAGCTGACATAGCTCTATCTTTGGGCTAACCAAACAGACCAAATACCATATCTTCATCAGAATTTTCTGATTCTTTTTTTCATTTTCACTTTGGCTGGAAGAGTGGCAGTGGCTCCAGCCACTGCTTTAGTGGCAGCATCTCTAAACACAGAAGGGTCAGCAAGGAAGGCCTTTGCCCTTTCAGCAAGTGGCAAGGTATACTTCGTCATAGCCAAGACCTACTTGTACCCATTGATGATACAGTGTGGTACTGATGCAAAAGTTGGGTAACCAATCTGTAGATAGACATTAGCAATGTTAGAGATATCCTCTAAAAAGTGAAGGTGCAAAGTCTCTTTCATGATGTCCAGCACTTTAAGGTTGTAGATGCTGCCATTGTCAAATACCTGCTGCCATTGTCAAATACCTCATAGGAGAACAGAGAGATATTGAGTATATTTATTAATGTGATTTCACTGGCACCTACTTTGTCTCCAGTCTGCCCATTGCTCAAGATTCCTTTAGTGCACCTGGAAATCTTGGTGTGGTATCCAAAGCCTAGAAGAAGGACGTTTTCTTAGGATCCAAACCAGTCTTTTGCACTGGTAAAGTGATATCACATGGGGCAATGGTATTGACATGGACAGCAGCTAGCACATTTTTGGCCAGAACCACATCCCTAGTCTCAATCAGAGTTTCGTTGTTGAACGCAAAGCTCATATTCTCCTGGACATGAGATAGTAATTTCTCTAAAGCAAGGTTGTTGCCCAGATGCCCCTGAATCACTTTGCACATCATAGTGGCATTATGTTTTTATTTTTGTTTTTGCTTTGTAAGGTTTTGTTTTCCCCATCAACACTAAGACTGTGGAAGGATGTCCAGATATGCTACATTGCCTTGGAGCCCACATTGTCTACTTCCATAAAAAATATTTTGGTTGATTATCTGAAATTTGGATGATCTTGAGGAACTAATTTGATTTCCAGGGAGCCCTGTCATTCTTGGATAGCTCAAAGGTGTTTTAAGGATTGCCACATGGGGTTTAAAGATGATGTCACTTACATGAGGCACCTAGGGAGAGCCTAGGATAGTGATTTTTTTAATAGTTCACATTTATAGAATGTTTTAAGGTCCACAAACCTTACCAGATCACTCCTGTGACTTAGATCTACAAATACTGATAAACCCACTTTCCAGATATTATTCTAAGGATTAGAGACATAACATAGCTTGCATGATTTTATGCCCCTGGGTAAATGTCAGAGCCAACATGTGAATCTAGGTCTCCTGTCCCCAGGTCTAACATTCTTTCTCAGACACTAACTAACTGAGGTATATGGGAAGCTGGAAGACAGGCATGGGGTTAATTTGGTTTGTGGAGAAGCCTGTTGTCTGAATCACTATCATTCATCCAATTGAAATGTTGGTAGGAAGTGCCTTGGATTTGAAGGATAAAGAAACAAAATGCTTTTTCCTCAGTAGAGAAGTAAACAGGCTGGGGTCGAGGAGAGACGGTTATATATGCCATCAGATGTGTTGGCTTTGATGGTCAGTTTGCTTCATTGTTTTTATTTTTATAAGAGAGGGCTCCATGGGAAGGAGGATGTATATTGGGAAATGACTCTGTCAGTCATTGTTAAATAAACATTTATTAAGCATTGCCCGTATGATAGGCACTGTGCCGAACACAGAGGACAAAAGGAAACGATGTGACAGTAGCTTTCCCACCACTCTCAGCTGGCTTGAAAATGTTGGCTTTTGTGCATCTGAGGGCTCTCAACTTCTTTTTTCCAATGGAATTGAAGACAAAGTTCATGTTACTTGCCCCAGACTGGTTTGGTACCACAAACTCTGGGAACAAAACTTACTGGTTATAAATGAAGGGTTTAAATTGTATGTGTGAGACCAAACATTTGAGAATTTAGACAATGTGGGTATAAATCCCTATCACCATTATGAGCATTTATGTCTTATTTTGAGAGCACAAGTGGCTAATTTTAAGTAATATACAAAATACAGTATTAGTGTGGGCAACTAATTACACCCATAGAAAATGTGTTTGTGGTTACTAATAACAATTATAAAGCATTTTCTGTGTGGAGAGAGTTACATAGAGGAAAAATAATACTAGTAATAAAATCATAATCATAACATAGTCTCCAAGGAGGCTTGGCAAAAAAAATCTGACACGCTTAATTTGCTGATCCTGTTTGGGAGATGGGCTGAGTGCTTGTTTTAGCTTATTTGTAAGTGAAAATCAAGCTTTGGAGAAAACATACAGATTGCCTTAAAATACTCTAGATTAAAGGTATCATAAAATAAAATAGATAAATGATATTAAACATAAGGCTCAATAAATGTTAATATCGACATTGGCATGCATTAAATTCTCTGGAACTGTGGGTCACATTCTGGTTCTATTAACACATCTTTCCAAGAGAATGCAATCACACCCAATGATTTATAAATTCTATGTGTGGGAGTATTTTTGACTTAACACATGAAATTCTTTCATATTTGAATAGGAATTTATGATCCCATGCCATCATTTCAAAGAGCTGGGATTTTCTCTGCAGTTTTCTTATTGTTGTTGTTGTTAGTAAACATTATCAGGGAGTCAATTGAAAAAACAAAGTTAAGTAGCCAGACTATTTGCTTATCATTTAGTGTCATGGCTTAAAGAAAATAGTTACTACATACAATTTTGTATTTAAAAAAAAATGACCATAGATCTTTCCCTTAGCCTGTATCATTCCTTGATGAAAGAAAGAAAGAAAAAAAGAAAGAAGGAAGGAAGGAAGAAAGAAAGAAAGAAAGAAAGAAAGAAAGAAAGAAAGAAAGAAAGAAAGAAAGGAGAAAGAAGAAGAAAAAAGGAACAAAGAAAAAATAAAAGGAGGGGGAAGGAAGGAAGAAATTGGATTCATTACGATGTGTTTTTTATATGTTATCTGAGTTATTCACTTTGTTGCAAGAGAGTATAAACATAGCTGGGATGAAAAATTAAAGAAAAAAACACTAAACTTGGTGCTGAATTGAAACCCACTTTCATATATCATTGAGATAAAAAAGTCAATTACTAATCTTTTTTTCTCAACATTTTAAATTGACTTTTACAGTTAGGACCCTTATGAAATCTAATGAACCCTCCAAAAACAAGTAATATACAAAGGGGGTAAGGAGTAGTAAAATAAAAAAGGATAATTATCAAATTTCCAAGTAATAGAATAATAGGATGATAGTACCTCTAATAACTACCTTTCATAGCTATTTTGCAGTTCATACAGATAATCTATGGAAAGAACTTTATACACCTTAAAGTGTACCAGGAGTGAAGTCCTGCCTATGAGAAGAGTTACATTGCCATGGGCATGTCACAACCTCCACTCCACCTTTCTCCTGACAATTTCTTAGGAATATTAGCTACAGATGAGTTGCAGATCTTCATTAGTGGAAGGGTCCATGCCAGGAGTTCCTTACCAAGATAAAGTTATACATCCAAACCAAAATGTATCTCAAAATGAATCTTTTGTCTTATAATAGAGGGCATTTCCTCTATATATGTAACTCACCATCATGGATATGCTTTCTATTCTTGTGTAATAATTATCCATGTCTTTTCATAAATTATCCAGAAAGGATTCCCTTAACTGGCTGGAAGTCTTCCCCCTAGGTCTTTAACATTTAATAGGTACCGGTGTAGCAATTGGATTATTCATCTATTACCCCTTATTCTGACTATAAGAAAGCCAAAATGAATGAAAACTGTCTACCACCTAGATTATGAGATGACTCCATTAAAATCTTCAAACAATATGCCCAGTGGGATCTTCCCTATATTTAATTTATGATATGAATTTTTATTGTTCATCCTTTAAAAGTACTTTTTTTAGATAGATTCTTGAACTTTTGGCTGATATCCACTAGCCCTTTCTACTTTCCTGTCTGTTTTGTCTCTTAAATGTTTTTCTGAGCCATCACCTTCAACATGCAGTTCCATTCATGTGCCCAAGTCAAACCTGGGTTTCCTGGGGACTTTTCTATATCTTTTCCAGTGCTGTCTGGAATTAGCTAATTGACTTATTTCAAGCCATTTTCTTGTACTTCTGGGATCATGATTTCCATAATTTTTTTGGAACCACGAGAAACCTGTCAGTGCTGGGCAGATGTGTTTGTTACATTTCTTGGTAAAAACCAATACAAAACAGATGTGGAGCAAGTAGCCATCAGTACTTTTGACATCGATATGGGTTTATAACTTGGTCTATCATTTTTTGACCATGAAGTACATCTTGTCCTACACAAGAGCCATTTCATGGAAATTAGTCAGATAATTTTTATATAGACCTTCATCAGTAATCAGCTTGAACTTAAGAAAAGCAGCCTCATCATTCTTCATATCAGCAAGACTTTCTTAAAAAAAGTGACCCTTGAGACTATCAGATGAAAATTCCTTGTGTCTTTTTGCCCAGTGTCTTGCCAATATTAAGTATACTGGACATAGTTGGTACTTTGACTTCACACCAGTCTTCTTCAGAAATGCACCAACCTCCTTCTACTTGACTTCTTTAAAAAAATAATCTTTGGTGAGAAGCTTATTTTTTTTTTTGATAACCACCATGTTACCCCTCAGAAAGCCCAAATTTCCTCATGGCTAGAAATCAGTTAGTGACATTGAAGATTTAGTCTGTTGTAGAAAATATATTGTAGATGCTTGTATATTTGCTTATCTTTTTTAACAGAGATTTCCCCCATAGATCTATATAGACCATTCTCATGACTTTCTCAATGAGCAAGGAAACAAATAAGCTAATGTTCTCTCTCATCTTTTGCTGTTCTTGTTAACAATACCATAATTCTCATGTTTTAAATTTTTATCACCCCATTCTATGAATAATTCTGTGTAGTCCAACATATTTTCCTGACTTCATCATTTTAGTGTTATGTCTTCTTATTAATAGAGCACATGAAAGACTAGAGGAAGTAGACTAAATGTATACTACCTTAAATGAAAATTATTTTCCATAGAAATGTTGATGGACATATACCTCCATTTTGAGGGATATATTTATTGTCCTTCCATTTTTGTCTGTGAATGCTCTTGTGATGATCTGCTTTAGTTTGGGCTTATGTAGAGCCACAACTATGGTAGGGTGACAGGGGCTTTGCTCCCAAATGCAGATATTTGATGGTTATTTCTTCCCCACCGTGGTCTTTCCACACATCCTTCTCATGCCTTGCAGTCTCATGCCATGCTTATTACTTGATGTTTTCTTTGTCTCACACCTCTCTGTCACTGGCCTCTCATTCTTTCATTTGGGGCAAATTCAGTAAAGTGAAGAGAAAGGGGTGGACTGGGACAAAAGATAGGCAGGCTACCCCAATAAGATAAGTCCCACATCTTAGCTATTTCAGATGTCACTTACCAGTAGTTGAAGATTTAATATGTAGCCTCGTTAACACTGAAAGTCCTTCTACTTTATTGGGAAATTAAGTAGTATACTTTTTGAATTCATTTAATGATATCCTGTGTTCAATAGCGGACCTTCTGGTGCTAGTGTTTGGTTTGTAAATATCCCCCTCCTTCCCCCTGCCATTTCTGCTCATTGAATTTGTCAAGGGAACTAGAATGCTTCCTTAGGACTTCATTCCACTTTAAATTTTCTGCAGATTTTTTTTCAAACAATCTTCATTATTTTTTGGGGGGGGGGTGATACCATTTGTTTTTTTCTACCACACCCTTGTTAATGTTTTTAAAATGAGCTTATACTTTAAACTGGTAATACTCTTGAGTGTCATGGCTCTCCATTTAGCTTTGGTAGTTTGTTCACTGAAGTGTTTTAGACTCTTTTGATTTCCTTATGTTTGTGATTACTTTGAGTGAACTTCTATCTCATGGCTATATTTTCTTTAATGCCTTTCCCATCATTTTTTGGTATTGATAGATCAACTGGAAAGATCAGGTTGGATCTATTGCATTTGTACTCCCCTTCCCCCCCATTTTACTCTTATAATTTGTTCTAATTACTCAATAGTGCAAAATGAAGTTCTAAACACTCTTCTCCATCAAGGTCATTTCCTTACACAATTCTTTGATAGTTGCAACCATGGATTTAACTTTGTTCAATAATCCTTTGATTATAGCACCAAGTGAGAGATGCTTGACAAAAGTGTTCTCCATTGTCACGAAGATGTTTCTCTCATAGTCCATGAAAGATAGATTTTTTTTAAACAGTCATCCATAAACTGATATAATATAGAGACTATCCAATGAAAGCCCAGCTCTTAGAGCAAGTATAGATTTTCCCTTCCTAATAAGGTTATGCAGAGCTTCTTCAATATCCCCTGCATTATTCAAATCTTAGATATTGCGTGTTGAGTATACTTCTAATGATGAAAGCAGGGGAGCTGGTATTGTGTTGATGTAATTTAATGAGGAGCTGCAACTGAGGGTGCATACAAAAGATTCAAATGGATGATCTTTCACGCTCTTTCCTCATGATTTTTGAGTTAGAATAATGCTATGAGCTTCCATGTAAGGGAGCTCCTCTGCCACTTGGCCACCATATGTCTTTGAGCCCAGAGGAGGTGGTTCGTAGATAATACTGTGTCCTCAATGAGCTAACAGTCTAATGGTTTTCACTATTTCTAATGAGCCAAAATTACAGACAAAGGAGAGATTTATGGTGGACATAAATAGACAGCAACTTATCACTAGTGATTATTTATACACAAGAAGTGGAAGCAGGAGAATGTAAGATTCTTGAGAGGAGGGGCTATCCTTCTCTCTCCTTCCTTCCTTCCTTCCTTCCTTCCTTCCTTCCTT
>NW_020954639.1:5133996-5168084 GCF_900497805.2 Vombatus ursinus
TCCTTCCTTCCTTCCTTCCCTCCCTCCTTCCTTCCTTCCCTCCTTCCTTCCCTCCTTCCTTCCTTCCCTCCTTCCCTCCTTCCTTCCCTCCTTCCTTCCTTCCTTCCTTCCTTGCTTCCATTTATATTTATATTTCCAGTACATGGCATATAATAAAGTACTTAATAAATGCTTATTTCTTATTTGATATATTAAGCTCCTACTATATGCCAAGTGCTGTGCTTCCTGCTGCATACTAAAAGATAACTATATCATTAAGGAAATATATAATTAGTGATAAGTATCTGGAACATTATGTACTGAGAGTGAGGGATAGTGTGTCCAAGTGTATTATTGATACAAGGAAAGTCTACACAGCATGAGGTAGGTCCTAGGATTTATGTGAAAACATAGACATGGATAAGACAGAATGAAAAGGTACGAGTGGATAGCTAATGGTATTACTGAAGAGATTATCCACATAAATGTGATCACAGATCCATTGAAATATTGAAATATTACTACTATTCTATGTAATTAAGTAATTAAAGGAAGCTGTGACATCCCCCACCCCCACCCAACAAGTCTTTGAAAGGACCATCCTAACTGACTAACATTCATGTAAATGAAGGTAATACCTGTACTAGTTGATCAGTTATAATGTACTTTTCTATAATTCTATTCTCTCTAAAGGGACAAAAGATATTTGCAAGACTTAGGGGCTTATTTTCTCTCCATTGCTAAGGTTCCCCTGGGCTCAAACCTAAGTTAGCGCTTGAGCTCTGAAGCATTTATTTCTTTTGGTCCAAGGATGTTCCTGTCGCTTTGTTAATATATTGAGGTATGTCTTCTTTAAGAGATTAAGACCTTAAATGTTGTTTTTGAGCACCATTTGCCCCCTGCTCTCTTGCACATAATGGCCTGGCTTGTTGATATCTTAGACTGCATTGGGTCTTTTAGGCCACCATAAAGACCGCATTTTTCTCTTGCAAGGAAATTGTAAAAACAACTTGTGGGTATTCAGAATCTTTCCAGGAAGGAAAAAAAAGCCCAACTATTATTGTTATTATTGCTTCTCAGATTTGAAGGCTATATAGCAGTAACTGAAGGGCATCTCATCTCTACTAGTACCACAAAGTGACTTGGCTTTTTTTTCCTAGAACTGTCATTAGGAATGTAGTACTATTCCTTGCCTCCAATGCTCTTTCTCAGCAATGCTATTAATAGCAATATGCCTTTATATAAGTTGTCTAGATTACACCAACAAGTAATTTACTACAGTCTTGATTATCCTGTCTCAGAAAGATTTTTTATCTGTGTGATCCTGGGTAAATCACTTAACGTCTCTGAGCCTCAGTTTCCTCCTCTGAAAAACAAGAATCGCCTCTCAGATCATTTATGGCTATAAATAAATGATCATTTGTTCCTAAATTATGCAGATGTAAAGTAGTGGTGTGTTGAGTATGTACAGATTTTCCCCAGTTCAGGAACGAATGACATCTCTTAGTTTGGGATATCTGTGTCCATTCACTGAGGGTTTATATATTTCTAACTGAGAACCTTTTCTCCTTGAGTCTCTTCAAAGTCTGTGTTCTTGCCTAGTTTTACCCTACTTCTAAGATTTCTTGAGCTATTCTGGGCACAGAAGAAATAATGGCTCTCTTGGTTGCTTAGTTCCTATACCTTGCTCAAGTAGGACAATTCAAATCAAGCCATGCCCATTCTCTGTGCTGTGCATCTTTCCTTTCCTTTCAACATTGATAGAATTCACCACTCCCTCATCTCTCCCTTTCTCATAATCCTTCCCCCTCCATCCCAGATACCTGCATTTATCTCTTGATCTCTTGAGACCTCCTTGCTTTCCAGCAGATCTCATTCATCTACTTGATCACCTGAGACCTGGAATTGCTTACCTTGATCAATCTAATTCTAATAACGTGATTTCAGATTGTCCATATTATCAGTTAATATTGACAGGCAGCATTGATTAATGGATTGAAACCAGATCTTTATTCATGTCCTGCCTCTGACATAAACTGTCTGTTGAGTCTGGGCAATGTGCAAAGCTTATCAGTGCTCTTGGAAACTCTTTAAGGTAGAGATTCTTAACCTGGGGTTCAGTCTATGGATAGATTTCAAAGGTTCCAGACCATGGATTTGAAAAAAAAAAGCTTTATTTTCATTAATCTCTAAAATTTAGTATTCCCTTTAACTCTTTGAATGCATTATTACTGAGAAAGGATATATAGGCTTCACAAGACAGCCAAAAGGGATCCAGGCATGAAAAGGGTTAAGAATCCCCAATTTATGGTCTTAGAAAGGTGTTGACTTGCCCTGGTAGAGGGTGGTCCTTCAGTAAGGTGTTTCCTATATCAATTAAACCACAGGTTTAATCCTTTATCCCTAGTAGAGGTTCTAAGGCTTGATTTTCACTATGCCTCAGCACTGGAATACACAATCAAGTCCATAAAGAGAGGGCTACAATATGTCCTAGCACCAAAGCTAGATTTGTGGATGCTGTAAGCTGTGAAACAAGAAGATTATGATGTGGTGGAATCTGGCATTTTAATTTTCTGACTTTATCTGAATCATGGGCAACTAAGTGAAGCAGTGGATAGAGTGCTGGGCCTGGAGTCAGAAGACTCAGCTTCCTTAGGTCAGATCTGGCCATTAAGCCTAACGGAAACAAGAATCAGGAGGAACATGATATTTGTCTTCAAGTAACCATATGAAGGGCAGCTGGGCTTGGAATCAGAAAGACATTCTCCTGAGTTTGAATCTGGCCTCAGACACTTGCTGCATGACTCTGGGCGAAACACTTAACCCTGTTTGCGTCAGTTTCCTCATCTGTAAAGTGAGTTAGAGAATAAAATGGCAAGCCACTATAGTATCTCTGCCAAGAAAACCCCAGAAGGGGTCAAGAAGAGTCAGATCCAACTGAAAAACTACTAAGCAAGAACAGCAAAACCTGAATCATTGCTCAGTTGATAGGATTCAGAGAACAAATGTCTTCTTGTCCAAAGTCCTCGTCTTATACATGAGAAAAGGTCAAGTGACTTGCCTGAAGTCACATAGCTGGCAATCAAACCTAAGTCCTCTGATTTCAAATTTAGCATTCAGCCTATCTACAGGTCATGTAGAGAGGTTCCTTAGATGAGTCCCAATAAATCAATATATCTAGACAACCCAAAGTAAACTCAGCTGCCTTCTCTTTTCCTTATAATGTTTCAAATGACTAGTTTTCTTATAATATTAATTTAAACACACGCACACGTATTCTCTTTTTGGTTACTTCAGGGTCATATTTAATGCTTCAGGTAGCCCCGTTTGATCCAGACTAGACTCAGTTTTAAGTTGCTGAAAGTGCAGGGTTTTTTACTTTATTTGCATACTTAAAGCTTCCAACTTCCCCTTCACCAGTGCTGCAAAGGTGACATTTTCTGTAAAGTTTTATGTTCCTAGAGGACAGTGTCGCAGACAGCCAAGAGTGATTGAATACCAGTGGCTCTAACTCAAGCTGCCATTTGATTGTAACTATACTCTTGGAACCCTATGAGTGGAATACAGATAAAGAGCCAGGCGGGTAGTTAGGGACTACATAATATAAATATTCCACCTGATCCTGGTGCTTTGATAAGCCATACCATGAATTCCAATGGGGCAAACATGTATTAGCTACTACTTAACATCAAGTGACATCTATAGAGTTTGAAAATTCTGTTCAAATTGATGTTATTGCTCACTTAAACAACAAAAGGAGACAAGGCTCCAATTTCTAATGTAATTGAACATTCAAGGAATCTAACATAAACTGTTTGTGGGGGAGGGAGGAAGAGAGGAAGGTTGCTGCTGTATATAAAAGATAGAGATGCGAGATACATTATAAACTTCCTGATCTCTGTAAAGTAATCCATCCTCTGACATGCAAATAATAGAGCTGCATAATAGAACATCTATTTCCATCTTAAGCATAATGTTTTCAGGCTGAAAAGATCATGCTGGAGGTTGGGCAGCAACAAATAATATCAGACTAGGACAAAAAAAAAATTCATTTCTACCTACCTGCCAGAGCTACTGGCAGAATCAAACAAGAAAATCTATGTAAAGAGGAGAAACCCCAGGTCCCTGTGATGCTCTATGCAAATTTGATTTGTCATTATGATAACTATTATTAATATTTGTATTTTTCTCAAGAAGTCATGCTCCATTTAGTTTATCATCAGGATGTTTTAGTCTATCACCTGAAGTGTGTGACAAATCCAGATCCTAACTCAATAGATTGAAAAAGATTAACCTCTTCATAAAACCCTCATTTCATGGGTGAGGAGCTCGCTGGATTACCATCTTATTCTTCTCTCTGACTCCCTCAACATGTTCCATGACTGAAAAGCTCACATGCAAGTGTGCCTAAGGTTTTCAGTTCTTATATTTTTGCTTAAATTTCCTTTCTAATTTTCTCATATTCTGTAGTCTTCTGTAGTCTTTCTTTCTTTTCTTTTTTTTAACGTTGGTACAAATAGTAAAATTGATTGAGGTTTCTTAGGTGTTACTGCTATCTCAGTTCTCATGTTGGTGAGACTGTAAGGTTATGTTTTGGGAATTTTCCTTAGGATATGATACCTACCAAAAATGATATTCAGAAACATTAAAAAAAAAACCTCATCTGCTAGATCTTTTTTTTTAATGGTTCCAAGCCAAGTTTCACAGTCATTCTGGCAAACCTGAGCACTGAGAAAGTCAGAGTTGTGGAGAGGAGCTAATCCAACTCTTGGAGAAGATCAAATCTGCTCTACTTATTGAGAATTTCCAGATCCTCATTTATTTGCTGGGATGTGTAGAGACTGCAAATAGAACAATAACAAAGAGTCTGGAGAAAAAAAAAATGTGAAATGAGAATGCATCAGGAAGGAAGGTCAGAGAAACCAATTATAATAATGCTGTTCCTATCTGGTATTCTGACATTGTCAGGGAATGAAGAGTTCCAGATAGCACAATCACATTAATTTAAGAACCAACATTGTTGCATTGAAACTTTTTTTTTTTGGACTGGGAATATTTCTCAAATAAAGGGAGGAGCTTGTCTTCTGAAACATGGGATGTGACTATAAATCCAACTTTTTCTTGATCTGTCAGGGTCTTTACCAGCAATATCAATTATTCTTCCATGTTGTAATATTATGGTGCCTTTAGTGCTGAGTGAAGTGAATCCCCTTATGATATGACTCCCGACTGTTGGGGTGTTGTTGTTGGTTTATTTTTTGTTTGTTTGTTTGTTAGCTTTGAAATCTTAGGTATAGTTCTGTTTTCTTCCTTATCTTAGCTGTCATATTCTGATTCTGAGATGATGCCTATTTTTAGCAGCTCTCACCTTATTCTGATTTTCTGCTTCTAAGCTGCTCTGGGCCAGAAATCCAGATCATCAAATATGATAAACTTGTGTCTAGTAAGAGAAAAAAAAAAGTAGTTTTCACTTGAGAGCCTGAGGTACTACTCCCTTTGCATGAGATTTAATGCATGGACTTTATCATATTTTAGCTCAAAGGGAACATGCAAATCAGTGAAATCCTAGATCCTTTAGAAGCAGGTAGGTGCACAGGGGCTAGAGTACTTGCCTGGAGTAAAGAAGACCTGAGTTCAAATCTGACCTCAAATAATTTCTATCTGTGTGACCCTGGGTGAATCACAACCTCTGTGGCCCATAGTTCTTCATTATAAAACGGGAATAATAATAGAACCTAATTCCTAGGACTGCTGTGAGGATTAAATGAGATAATATTTAGAAAGAATATAGCACAGTACCTGGCCAATAGTAGACATTTAAGAATTCTTTCCTTCCTTCCTTCCTTCCTTCCTTCCTTCCTTCCTTCCTTCCTTCCTTCCTTCCTTCCTTCCTTCCTTCCTTCCTTCCTTCCTTCCTTCCCTTCCACTGAGGTATGTTATTTTATTGTTTTACTTTAGGATTTATAGGATTTTTGTTGTAGTATTTATAAAATTTTGTCATATTTTTGCTGAGTCCTCTTGCTTCTAGTCAAAGTATTTAGAATAAATTTCAATCTTTAAAGTGCTATATAAATGTTATTTTCAAGAGTATAAAGAAGAGGAACTTGGTAAATGTGATTAGGCTACAATAGGTAACTGATGAAGAAATGACTTACCAACACAAACAAAACAAAACAAAACAACAACAACAACAACAAAATGCTACGCTAAACTTGTGGACAAGAAAGATATGATTTATAAATACTTTCTTAGAAAATCTTCATTTAAACAAAAAATTGGAAATAATTATTATATATTGACTCATGACAGTGGTCTAACTATTACTGCTCTAAACTATGCAACTAGACTACAAGTAAAAAAGTACTTCATGAAAGAGCATAAAAAAGATGAACCAGTCACTATTATAACTGAACCTCAACAACAAAAACAACAACAACAACAACCCTCAAAGGAAAGCCAATATTAAAGATATTGTCACTGACCTATTCCAAAAAAGAATAGTCAGTCAAGAAAAATGGATGTTAGAACTAGACAGCTATGTACACATCATAGCACAACCAGGAGGTGAACTATATGCAAAAACAATAATTGAAATGATCCTCCTAAAACTTTCCAAAAATAAAACAACATATAGCTTAGTGCTAGAAAATGCTACAGCTGACCCTGAAGAAATTGAAAATACTAAATTATATACTATACTAAAAGGAAATGGATGGAATCCATACAAAGTAATACATGCAATAACATGCACATTAAACAAACAAATGGGAAAAAAAAGAATATAATACTACTTCATGGACAAACAAGTACTGGCAAATCTTTATTTATTTATTTTTTATTATTTTTTAAGGCAATTGGGGTTAAGTGACTTGCCCAGGGTCACACAGCTAGTAAGTATCAAGTGTTTGGTCTGAGGCTGGATTTGAACTCAGGTCCTCCTGACTTCATGGACAGTGCTCTATCCACTGTGCCACCTAGCTGACCTGTGGCAAATCTTTAATCGCACAGTAAATATGCCAGTTAGTTGGTAATGTTGGTTGCTACAATCCAGCTAATGTAAATTTCCCATTTGATGACTGTACAAATAAAAATATAATATGGGTAGAAGAAGCAAGCTCACTCGGTCAATGAGTAAGTCAATTAAAACAATTAATGAGTGGGCAATTGGTCAGAATTGACCAAAAAGGAAAATGAAGCAAAACAATTGAACCAACTCCATTAATAATTACAACTAATGAAGCTATCGCAAAAGTTAGAATTGGATGTGCACCAAGACTTGAACACACACAATCAATTAAAGATAGATATATTAATTTATATGTGACAAAACCACTGGATGGAGACTTTGGTTTGATTGATGATGATGATGAGGTATAAAATATATTCAAATTCATGAAAAAACATAATCTTGAATGAACCATGAAAAACTACACAGAGACATGGGGAGGAGAGTCAAAATGACAGAACTGGGTGGACTCAAAAATCCCTGTAAAAGAACTAAAAACTTCTGCACATGCACCATTTCAAGAGTGGCAACCAGAAAGTTGAGAATGTGATACACAAGACCCTGAAATGGGGGACTTTAAAACCAGCATGATACTTATGAACATTGACTGGAGCAATTTCCTAGACAAGGACTTTGATGCCAAACCTTAAGAGACCAAGGGATGGTAAGTAACAACTTTTTATACAAAATATTACTCTACTAACATATAAGCAAAAAACTAATCAAACTATTTTTCAGGTTTGGTGTCTCCTGGATACAACTACCTTGGACCTGGAAATACACTAGAAGGCAAAGAACCAACCAACCCAACTGACCAAGCAGCAAAAGAACATGATGAAGGTTACTCACAACTGACTGAACAAGTTATAAATCCTTATATATTTCATAATCCAGCAGATGATAAATTCTTTGAAGAAACTAACTCTGCAACTGACTGGGTTGGCAAAGCAGCCAACTTCATTTTTAAAGCAAAAAAAAAAGTTTTACTACCAGAAGCACCAAGATCACCTAAGGTTAAAAAACAAACAAACAAAACACGCACACATGCACACACACACACACACACACAAAGACGTATTACAGACACTGCGAAAATTAAAAAAAAAATCATCCAGCGGAAAAGTTAGAAAACAACCATCAAGACATATATTCATCAATGAAGCAAGAAAAAGATCACAAAGACTAAAACAAAATCAAATTAACCAACAAGAAGAACAACAAGAAATATCAGACTGAAATGGCTGAAAATACAGCTAATATAAACTCTGAAACAAACTCTGGGACTTAGGGAGGTGGAGGGGGTGTGGGTGTAAGTACTAGGAATTTTACTAACATGACTGAATGAAAATTTGAAGAAAACAATGTTAGCATTGCTTGTCATGCTAGTAGACAGATTCATCTTAACATGCCTGAAAATGAATTCTGTAATTATCAAAGAGTAGTTAGTACATTTGATAAAAACTGGTCTGGGTGGAATGACAATAGTCATGGACAAATACCAATACCATGGTGTATAATTGATTGTAACTCATGGTGTGTATGGATGAATCCTGCAGATTTTCAACATTTAACCACAATATGTTGTAATGTTAATCTTATATCACTAGAACAAAAATTATTTCACCTAGATATTAAAACAGTAATAGAAACAAGACCTGAAAGTGCAAAGGTAAAGCAATGTAACAATGACTTAACAGCAACAATGCAAGTAGCAGAAGATACTAACAACAGAATGCCATGGGCTTCAGATGGGAGTTTACTAAGTACACTAGAATACATACCATGGGAAACTAACCAACTCAAACAGTGGGGATGCTACACTAACTTTTTACATATATTTAGCAAAGGAAATGCAACCCAAAAACCCACAGTTGTAGCCAGCACTGAACATTCACATTTTCAATTTTTAACTATTGAAAATTCTGTACCAATTGAAATGATGAGAACAGGAGATCACTATCCCACAGGAATTTATCACTTTAAAATTAAACCAACCAGACTAACAGCCATATGGCAAGACAATAGAAAACTAGGAAAAGCACCAGCATTAAAGGCAGATTGGACAGAAGGACAAAATGCAACAATAGACCAAAGACTAGGATGGAAAGTAGGTAGTACAGACACTGAACGATACTCGGAAGCGATTAGACAAAGACGGTGTAACTCTGGAACGAAATGTCCAGAATGAACATTTATCACAGGGAGGGGAGGACCGGCAGTATGCTCAAGATGAGGAGTAGTAGAAATAGGCTATGGGACAGTTAGCACTAATAATGAGCAAAGACTTATATATGATCATAATTATGGTGCTAAAGAAGGAGCAGAAAAATGACTAACTGATCATGAATGGTTACAAAGTCAGGGTGTAGAAACTGATGAAAGCTGGAGACAAACTCAGATGTTAAACACAGATGTAGCAGCAGAACAAGTGCAGCCAGCAGACCAAATAAACACAGACTCACCACGGACAGCACTAGATGCTCCTGGGCCAATGTACCCATGGGGAGCTATCTGGGATAATGAACCAGATACCATGCACAAACCTCACCTTAGAACACTTGCGCCATTTGTATGTGAAGGAAATCCACCTGGACAAATATTTGTAAAACTAATATTGCAAGTATTAACAATAAATAAAATAAATAATAAATAATAATAAATAAAAATAGTAAAACTGCTAACTGGACAGATGATTACACAGCCACTGGCATATCTCAAAGCAGAATGATTACATATGCCCCATTTTTTTTTCTGGAAAAGAAAATTAGTAATGAGAGATAAACTAAGAACACCACAACAATGGAACATGAATACTTTACATCAAGTAGACATAAGTAATGCAAATTTCTGAAAATTTGTTCCAGATCAGAGTGGTAGAATGAAAATTCCACTCATGGAAGAAAAAAAAAGTTGCTCAGATTATGTATTAATAAAAGAACAAAACATATACTCCATATAATCTAAAACCTTTTAATGTTAAATAAAGATAGTTACTTAGTATGTAATATAATCTCAATAAAAATCATTTAATCCAACAAAAGTCTCTATCTGCTGGAAACCAACTAACTATACCTATGTTTTCAGTGGATGGGTTGGTGGGAATACGACAATATATAATAAAAAATAAATTCAGTCACTCACTAACCAACTCATTTAAAAACAAATGCAAGTCCATAATCACAGCATCACAGAGGACCCGGAGATCCAGCAGCCTTAAAATGAGATTTGACTGCCTAAGATCTAGAGAAATAAAAGGAAAACTTGACAGGCTATAGAGAAGAAGAGCTCTCATTTGGCAGGGAGTGACACCACCTATGAGCACCATTAGATTAGATGAGGCGGCCCTACCAACAAGGAGAGAAAGATGACCTAGTAAGGGCAAAAAAAAAAAAAAACAAAAAAACAAAAAACATGGTAAGCAGCCCAAGACAACCTGGATAGTTGATGGGAAAGGTCTGTTGTGCTGGGCTGGGAGAGGAGGGCAGTTCAGCTTTTTTTTATTTTTATTTTTATTTTTTTTATTTTGTGAATCCTGAGATTATGATCTACAGCTGGAATGAGCCTTAGAGATCACTTAATCTATTTCCTCCCTTTCATTTTGTAGATAAGGGAAGTGAGGTCCAAAGACATTTATCAATTGGCGAAGTCAGTAGTTGGATCCACTGTCCTCTATTACTGAAGCGTGAATTCTTCACACTGCCTTCTAGAGACTGAAGGACTTTCCCTGCATCACGTAGGTGACAACTCGGCAGAACATGATTAGAAGTTTAATGCTTTTCCCACCAAATCTGGTAGGACTTCCTTTAATTTGCACAAAAGCTGTTTTTGCATTTGGTTCTCTGGTTGTAGCCATGATGATGTCTATGTCTATCTGAGACTACTAATCTTAGCTGATGGTCCATGGAGAAGAATGACAGGCTCTTAGCTCCTTTGTCCCTTATGTGGCTAAAGAGCCCTTTTGAGGAGAAACTAGTAGGAGGGAACTACACCTTCCTTTCAGAAACAGTCTTAAGAAACCTGAAAAAAATTAATGATTTTTTTTAAAGAGCTCAATGTCTGCCACTCAACTGTGTATCAAAGAATAGCTACTAAGTTTTATTTATTAATTTTTAAAAAAGAGAACAAGAGAAAACATGAAGGTTTGCCAGCAGAGTGATTAGCTGAAGTATGTTCAGGCCTTAAAATGGCCAGTAATATGTTAGTGGTTTTATTCTTTTTGTTTTGTTTTGTTTTGTTTTTAGGCTTTCTTCCACGTGGCAATCTAAAGGTTACAGGATATGGAAGAATGTGAGCTTGTAATGAACTGAAGCCAGGGTCTCTGTGACCTAGGTTGTGCTGAGGAAAGCAGAGGAAATGCTTTTATCTTCATCTTTCCAATAGCCTACACTTGCTAAGTTTCACTGACAAGTTGGTAATCCAGAGACCTGGTCCAAAATGGTAATGAGGCACATGTGTTTTGCTACTGAAGTGTATTAAAGAACAGAATAGGCAAGGAATTTGTATTCTTATGGTCTTCTTAACCCTCAAACGGGCCCCCAGGAACTTAACCCCCAAGTTCAATTTTTCCCAGCAAAAATAAAATACTGGCAGCACAGGCATCCTGACAGACACCTCTGCCCCCTACTGTTCATGCCTTGTAACTGTAAGGAAACAATGACATTTTGAATACTCTGCAGTGTACATGAGGCATTCATTCTTGTTTATGTAGAGAAACATGAGATTACTTTCAATTTATGATTTTAAATGTTTATTAATGTGATAAATATATAAATGTGGTGTTGTTGAAAAAGCACTGGCTTTAGAATCAAATACCTAGGCTCAAAGTCCAGCTCTGCCCGTTACTGATTGTAGAACCGTAGGCAAACCATTTAACTCTTCTGAGCCTCAGTTTCCTCAACTGCAAAATAGAGATCATTATACTTACAGTATCCAATTCACAGGACTGTTTTGAGGAAAGCTCACTTGCAGAGAAGCAACATGGAATAGTGAATGGAGTGGAGCTGTTGTTAGGAGGGCTTGGGTCCTGGCCTCAAGGAATTTACCTTCTACTGAAGGAACAGAATAAAATTAGGAAAGTGAGAGTGTAAGCTCACTCACCCAAGGTCATTCAGGTAATTAGTACCAGAGATGGGATTTGAACTTGCCTCTCCTGTCTTCAGTGGCAGATCCCTTTTCATGTCATCATGTTATCTCTTCACACCAACCAGTTCTAGCATGAGGAAGGAAGGAAGGAAGCAAATAAGAAAGGAAGGAAGGAAATAAGCATTTATTAAGCACAAACTATGTGTTAGACACTGTGCTAAATACTTCAAGATATTATCTCATTTGATCCTCACAACCCAAGGAAGTAGGAGCTATGATTATCCCGTTTTAACAGTTGAGGAAATTGAGGCAGACATAAATTAAGTGATTGGTCCAGGGTCACATGGTCAGAGGGCAGATTAGAACTCAGGTCTTCTTGCCTCCGGGTCAGCACTCTATTTACTTCTGCCACCAAGCTAGCATTTGTGAGTGGGAATAAGGGGATGGAGCATGACAACTTGGCCCGGGGAGAACTGAACAGATTTAAATTCAGTTCAGTATTATGTAGGTGTCATCAGATATTATTTAGGATAAAACAAAGATGGGTTGTTGTTAATATTAAAATTTATTTCATGCATTTGCCAAATTTGGCTTTACTCACGTAATCACCTTTAACATCTGCATTTTGCTGTATAGCTGCTAAGTGATTTTCCTTGTTTTGAAATTGCTGCAATGCAAGGTTCAATTTGCCTAAGACGCTGACAGATTCACGATTTTCACTCATTCAGTTCAGACATTTCCTCACAGCAAGTTTTGAAATGGGGAAGTATTCGGATCTACATTTCAACATGCAATTTATTTAGATTCAGTAAATGGGCATGGAAGCCAAATCCTACTCTCTGTTATGTACTTACTGTTCCCATTGATTTCAGCTGCATTGCATGTGAATATCTGAAGGGGAAATATGGCCGATGTGATAAATATAATCTTCCCTTAGCTATAGCCAAACCAAAATAGTTATGTCAAGAGCATCTTAGTTAAGAAGGGGGAAAAAAAGAGGTAAGGAGTAGTTGAAGGAAAGAAAGTGAGGGAAAATCCTTATTAAAGCTAATCTACCTTTGTAGATGCCCTGATTTCAGGGGCAGGGGGATCTACATTCATTTAGCATACTCTAGTTGAACATTAATATTTTAATAACAGCTGAGGTTTCTGAGATTAGGCCTGTTAAATATTGAAACTCATTCCAGGTTCTGTTATATCATATTCTGCAATCTAGTTTGAAAAGCCAGGATGATTGTTTAAAAAATAATAAATGAGTTCATAAATATAACATATGATTCAAAATACATCAGATAGGTGCTCGTATTGGAAGAGGAACCGTAGCATCTTCTATTATAAATATTTATTCTTTTTCATGTAACCCCTGTCTTGTATTTAATCAGGCAGCTTCTCCTACAGCATGCCTGGGCCCTATCTGAAGTTTCTGGTGTCTTCTTTAGGGGGAAAAAATAAAAGAGTAAAAAAAAAGAGAGAATAATATAAATAAATAATAAATAAAAAATTAAAATTAAAATAATAAAATAATGAAAAAAAAGTAAAAAAAAATAAAAGAATGCACTAGAGCTAAATCTAAGTCAGGAGGAATTGTGAACTTCTACATTGGCTGCTGCACCCATCCATCTCTGCCTCTTTCTCTATTCCTCCCTCTCTTTGTCCCACCTTTCTCCTATCTGGCTCACTCTCTCTCAACCCTCAGTACATGGAATGACCTCCCTCCTCTCCTCCGCCTAGCTTCCTTCAGATCTCAGCTCAAATCCCACCTTCTGTAAAGGTTTTTCTTGTTCAGTCCAGATCCTAATGTCTTCCTTTCTGGGATTTTCATTCATCTGCTCTTCATGTATCTTATACATACCTAATTATTTATGTGTTGTCTAGCCTATTAAAGTGTATACTGCTTGAGACCAGGGACTGTTTAGATGATTCTTTGTTTCTTTAGTGCTTGTCACTGTCCCTGAAACATAACAAATACAGTAAATACTGTTTAATAACAGATATAATCGATTGGACTGTACTAATGATGGATGATATTATTAGTCCAATACCCCAGCATATATAAAATCTCATTTATAATAACAGCAGCTATCATTTCTTTAGCACATTCAAATTTACAAAGCATTTTACAAATATTTTATACTCACAACAACCTTGAGAGGTTGGCAATGTTGTTATACCCATTTTAGAGATAAGAAAACTGAGGCATACAGAGGTTAAATATCTTGTCCAGAGTCATATAGCTAATAAGTTTCTCAAGCTATATTTGATCTCAGATCTTCCTGACACCAAGTCCAGCACTTTATCCACTTTGCCATCTAACCAACAGTGAGGAATCTCTCACCTTGACCATATAAGACCCACCTCTGCCTGCTCATCCTATAAGGCTCTCCTCCATGTCTTCTCCTATAGTCTTCATTTTGATGCAAGGAAGGGGGAACAGGCATATGGAATGCCTTCTTAATATTTTTTCAATATTTTGTACATAATTACAAAACTAGTATACACACAGTATGTCAGTTATCCATTTCTCTCACTTTGAGATCAGCCCAAATATTTTCCTCCAATTATGCATTTATTTGATGACATCCTTTCTACTCTTTCTCTTGCATTATTCCTCTTTTGTACTATGATGCAGCTAGCTCATGCCCACTAACCTCCATTAATCTTTGTGTGCTTTCATTTCATTTCCTCAGAGGCATCATCATCATCATTGTGATCACCATCACCATCATTTTCTCTTAAAGTATAACTAAAAATGAGGTCATTATCTGACTAATCAGGCAGAAAAAAACACTTTTAATTCAATTATTTGTTGAAAGTATATGCTGTCATCTAGATATTTACTTCTATTCTTTCACTTTATTTTTCAAATTTATATTCCATCCAGTGCAAGAAACTGTTATTTGTCTGCATCCTAAGCCATAGCAGTCTAAATATCAGCAATATTTTGTAATGGAAAGTGTGCTAGATTTGGAGTCATAAAAACTGGACTTGATCTTCTTTCTACCATTCATTTCTTGTGTAATCCTAGGCACACAGTAATTATGCTTAGTAAGGCATTACATATTTCTGAACATTAGGTCCTCTATCCGTTATATAGAGATAGTCATAAATAAATAGGAATAGCTAGGTGGTATAGCAGTTAGAGTGCCAGGTCTGGTGTCAGGAAGACCTTAGTTCAAATCCTCAGAAACTTACTAGCTATGTCACCCTAGACAGGTCACTTTACCCTCTTTGCCTCAGTGTTCTTATCTATAAAATGATCTGGAAACGGCAAACTGCTCTAGTATCTCTGCCAAGAAAACCCCAAATAGGATCATGAAGGATTGGACACAATTGAAATGACTGAACAACAATAAATAAATAAACAAAAATAATTTTAAAAACTATTGAATTCTTATTACTTGTGAAGCATTGCCAGTCAATTCTTAAAAATAAAAAAAAATCAGGCTATTCACAGGAACATCAAATACTGAAGTTGAAGTTTAAATATTTTGGCCACATAATGAGAAGATGGGACTCATTGGAAAAGACTTTGATGTTAAGAAAGATTGAAGGCAAAAGGAAAAGGGGATGGCAGAGGATGAGATGTATAGTGTTTTGGAAACAATGAACATGAACTTGGACATACCTTGAGAGATAGTAAAAGATAAAAGTGCTCTGATCTATAGGGTCATGAAGAATTGAATATGACTGAACAATAAAGAATCACTGGGCTAAGGATGTTAAAAAAAAAAAGCAAGCTAGTTTTTGCTCTGAGGTAATTCACATTCTAATGTGGAGGGAGACATATTTTCAGAAGGAAAATTCCCGTGGTTCTTAGGTTAAAATAGCAAAAGAAATGGTAATGCATGTTATTTGGTGTAATTTCCATTTTTTTTAAATAAAAAGCATATCTGTTTCTGACATTAAGTCATTAAATCTCCATTAGTTATTGCTACTCAAGGAGGGTGAGATTATAACACCTCTAGGCACAGTTGTCTGATCTGGTCAAATATGCACAAATATTTCTTTTCTGGGAGATAGATTCTTACTCTGGGGGCTTCACAGAATTCACAGAATTCTAGAGTATATCTGCCTATTTGTGGCAGTTGGTATTGGCAGTAGTTGGGATGGTGTGTTTACCATAAGGGTTGTGCCCATGGACCATCGTGCACCAAGGCTGGTGGCCTGAGGGAGAGGATTGTTTCTCTCCCCAGAAATTTTGGCACAGGGACCTGAACTTTCTTCACTGGGATTTGAGGGGATGTGATAGTTAAAGTGATTGTGGTTGTTTGAACCTCCTGAAACATGCTTAGTCTCTTTTGGTATCTTGTTGCTTTTACTAGACTGGTTTGCCTCACCCATTGGTGGTAGTTGGTGGTTGTGGGGATGGCAGGCTCTTTCTCCATAAGGAAGCTCCCCATGATGATGGCTGCTAGGGACTGGACCATCTCCACCTGAAGCATGAGAAGAGGTGGTTGGGGTTGTTTAACCTGGTACCCTGTCTCTCTGTCAAAGTCCTATTGCTTCATTACTTGCAATATTTACCCCACAGAGTTGTTGTTAGGATCAAAAGTGATCATATATGTCAATGAACTGTATAAACTACAAAGGATTATTTTAATGCGAATTATTATTGTCATTTCCTAATCTGATTATTATCGGTTTCTTATCTGGTGATGGTAATTATCTTTGGTGGGCATAATTTGTTGTCTGTTGTTAAGTTGTGTCCCCATTTGGGGTTTCTTGGCAAAGATACTGAAGTGGTTTATCATTTCCCTTTCCATCTCATTTTACAGATGAGGAAACTGAGGCAAACAGGCTTAAGTGACTTGCCCAGAGTCCCACAGCTAGGAAGTGTCTGAGGCCAGATTTGAACTGAGGAAGGTGAGTCACTCTATCCATGATGCCACCTAGTTGCCCTGGGTATATTTTACTCCCATCACAATTCATTAACTATTCTGCTCCACTGCCCAATGTGTCAAACCACATATTAATGAAGTGCTAGAGTAGTCGGGAACTGAACACCTTTGCCAGAGTGATCAAAGAATGACAGAGGTTCTTAGTCCCCAGGCTATTTTCTTTTGCCTCCTTTCCATTATCTCATTGCTAGAATAAAAACTAGCATGAAAGGAACAGGCCCAGCCTGGGACAGAAGGAGGAAGAGTTACTTAAGGCAGTCTGATGTGTCTTCTAGCCATATTTAACCCTGAAAGAGTCACTTTTACCATTGATCATCACTGTCTCCCAGACTGTATGTACTCTAAGCAGGCCTGTTGTAAGTCTCAAAGGAGATGATGGATATAAAGCATTGTGCAAACCTTAAGGTGCCATATAAATGACAAGTTATCATCATCATCATCATCATCATCATCATCAATTATCAAACAATCACCAGGCTTCATGGAAGAAAAATATCTGAGCTTGTCCTTGAATAAAGAGGATTTTACCAAGGAGAGAAGGGGAGGGAAGACACTCTGGATTTGGGGGATAGCCTGCACAAATGCACAGAGATTGCAGAGTAGAGGATGTGATTGAGCAATTGGGTTTTTAATATGGTTTAACTTTTTTTCTCCCCCAGTACTTCTTTGAGGTTCTGATTCAGGCTTTCATCTAGTATCATAGAACTAGTAATACCAATAACAACAGTAACAATAGCTAGCAATAAAATAGCACTTGAAGGTTTGCAAAGTGCTTTCTAAATATTATATATTTATTTATGTGTGCTATGACATACATATGTATGTATGTACTTACATATCTCATAGTAACTCTAGGAGGAGGTCCTTTATTATCCCATTTTGTTGATTAGAAAACTGAGGTTAATAGAGATTAAATGACCCAAGATCATAGAAGTCTCTGGGACTAGGTTTGAACTCAAATCTTCCCGACTTGAAGCAAGTAGGAGACACAATGGATAGAAGTGGGCCTGGAGCCAGGAACATGAGTCTTCCTGAGTTTAAATATGGTGTCAGACACTAGCTAGCTGTGAGACCCTGGGCAAGTCCCTTAATCCTGTTTACTTCAGTTGCCTCATTTGAAATGGCAAATCACTCTAGTACCTTTGCCAAGAAAACCTCAAATGGGAATTACAAAGAATCAGACACTACTGAAAACAACTAAACTACAACTTTCTGCCACCAGGTCCAGTGCTTTATAGCCACTACATCACCTAGTTGTCTATTAGAAATGGAAGGGACCTTAGAAGCCATGTAGTCCAACACCCTCATTTATACATGAACAAACTGAGACCAATGGAGGCTAAATGACTTATACAAAGTCATATAGGTACCAAACATCTGAGAAGGGATTTGAACCTAGTCCTGTGCTGCAAGATCCTGCAAAATGCTCTTTGGGTTTATATTTCAAGAAGAAGGGGCTATTTTCCTTTGAAGCTCCTATAACTCATTCATGTCACTTTTAAAATGGGGATTCATGGCTGCCATTTTGAAATCATGTTTATTTTTCTATTAACTAAATAATTAACTTTTAGTTTTCAACATTCATTTCCACAAAATTTTGAGTTCCAAATTTTCTCCCCATCTCTCCCCTACCGCATGCCAAGATGAGATTCATTCTGAAAATCCCTTCCTTTAATTTGCCCTCCTTTCTATCACCCCTACTTCTCTTATCACCTCCCCCTTCTGTTTTCCTGTAGGGTAGGATAGAGTTCTATACCCCTTTGCCTATATATCTTATTTCCCAGTTGCATGTAAAAACAAACTTTAACATTTCTTTTTAAAACTTTGGGTTCCAAATTCTCTCCCTTTCTCCCTCCCCACCCACCGTCATTGAGAAGGCAAGCAATTGGATATAGGTTATACAGGTGTAGTCATGCAAAACACTTCCATAATAGTCATGTTGTAAAAGACTATGTTTCCCTCCATCCTATCCTGCCCCCCTGATTTTTTCTATTTTCACTTTTTGCCCTGTCTCTCCTCAAAAGTGTTTGCTTCTGATTACCCCCTCCCCCAATCTGCCCACCTTTCTGTAATCTCCCTGTCTCTTATCCCCTTCCCTCCTTTTTTTTCCTGTAGGGCAAGATAGATTTCCATTCCCAAATGACAGTAAGATCCACTCATTTCCTCTCCCCTCTCCTCTCTTCCTTTCTACTGTAAAAGTTTTTTCTTGTTTCTTTTATATGAGATAATTTACCCCATTCTACCTCTCACTTTCTCTTTCTCCCAGTACAATCTTCTCTCACCCCTTAATTTTATTTTTTAGATATCATCCCTTCATATTCAACTCACCCTGTGCCCTTTGTCTGTGTGTGTATGTGTGTGTGTGTGTGTGTGTGTGTATTTCCTCCAACTACCTAATGCTGAGAAAGATCTCATGAGTTACAAATATCATCTTTCCATATAGGAATGTAAGCAGCTCAAATTTAATAAGTCCCTTATGATTTGTCTTTCCTGGTTACTTTTTCATGCTTCTCTTGAGTCTTGCATTTGAAAGTCAATTTTTGTATTCAGCTCTGGTCTTTCCATCAAGAATGCTGGAAAGTCCTCTATTTCATTGAATGACAATTTTTTTCCCCTGAAGAATTATATACTCCTTTGTTGGTTAGGTGATTCTTGGTTTTAATCCTAGCTTCTTTGACCTCAGGAATATCATATTCTGAGCCCTCCACTCCCTTAATGTAGAAGCTGTTAAATCTTGTGTAATCCTGATTATGGTTCCACAATATTTGAATTGTTTCTTTCTGGCTGCTTATAATATTTTCTCCTTGACCTGGAATTTGGCTATAACATTCCTTGAAGTTTTCCTTTGGGGATCTCTTTCAGGAGGTGATCAGTGGTTTCTTTCCATTTCTATTTTACCCTCTGGTTCTGGAATGTCAGGGCAGTTTTCACTGATAATTTCTTGAAAGATGATGCCTAGGCTCTTTTTTTTAATTGTGGTTTTCATGTAGTCCAATGATTTTTAAATGATCTTTTGTGGATCTATTTTTCAGGTCAATTGTTTTTCCAATGAGATTTTTTTTCCAATGAGATATTTCACATCATTTTCTATTTTTTTCATTCTTTCAGTTTTGTTTCATAATTTCTTGATTTCTCATAGAGCCGTTAGCTTCCATTTGCTCCATTCTAATTTTTAAGGAATTATTTTCTTCAGTGAGGATTTGGACCTCCTTTTCCATTTGGCCAATTCTGCTTTTTAAGGCATGCTTCTCCTCATTGGCTTTTTGGACCTTTTCTCACATTTGGGTTAGTCATTTTTTAAGGTGTTTTTTCTTCAGTACTTTTTATGGCTCCTTTAGCAAGCTGTTGACTCATTTTTTTTTTTTTGTGATTTTCTTTTATCAGTCTCATTTCTCTTCCCAATTATTCCTCTACTTATCTTGCTTCTCAAAATCCTTTTTGAATTGTTCCGTAGCCCGGGATCAATTCCTATTTTTCTTAGAGGCTTTGGATATAGGAGCTTTGACTTTCTTGTTTTCTTTTGGTCGTGTGTTTTGATCTTCTTTGTCACCAAAGTAAGAGTTTATGGTCTGAGATTTTTTTCTGCTCTTTGTTCATGTTCCCAGCCAGTTACTTGACTTTATAACTCTTTGTTAAGATAAGGCTCTGCTTCCAGTGTGGAGATTCAGGGGTTTTGTGCAGCCGTTTTCAAAGATACTTCTAGGGACCTATAAATTTTCAGTTCTTCCAAGGTGATATGATCAAAGGAGAAGTGTTTACTCCTTTCCTGGCCTGTGCTCTGGTCCATGAGTGACCACAATCACTTTTTTCTGCCTTGCAACTGTGAGGAGGATTTCCTCTCCTCCACCACCACAAGCTCTGCCATGCCAGTGCTCCTCCTTGCTCCAGGACCACCACCCAGGACTGTGATTCAGCTCCAAGTATGGACAAAGCAAGAGAATCCTGCCTCAGCACCAGCAAAGAGATCGTGGCAATCCACCTCTAATCAGCCACTCAATCCCCACACCATCTGTGGGTTAAGAGTTCTGGAAGCAACTGCTATAGCTGTGTCCACCATACTGGGGTTGTGCTAGGGCCACGGCTGAACTGTGCTCCTCTCTCACCTAGGTCCAACAGACCCTTCCCACTGACTTTCTAAATTGTCTTTGGTGTTTGTGGATTGAGAAGTCTGGAAACCATCAAAGTTGCCCATGATTCAGTCTCTTGAGGCCTGTTCCAGGTTTGCTGGGGCCCTGTCTTGGCCTGTACAGCCCATGTTGAACTGGGCTCCTCTCCCAGCCCAGCACAACAGACCTTTACCATCAACCATCCAGGCTGTCTTGGGCTGGAAATTTGTTTCGCTCTCTTTTTGTGGGTTCTGTTGCTCTAGAATTTGTTTAGTCATTTTTACAGATATCTGAAAGGGTTGGGGGAGAGCTCAAGCAAGTCACTGCTTTTCCTCTGCCATCTTGGCTCCAACCCCCCGCCCCCAATCATGTTTCTTTTATTATTTCCCTTATTTAGTCATCTTTCTCTCCTTGTTGGTAGAACTGCCTCATCTAATCTAATTGTGCTCATAGGTGGTGTCACTCCCTGCCAAATGGGAGCTCTTTTTCTCTATAGCTTTTCAAGTTTTTTTCTTTTATTTCTCTAGATCTTAGGGAGTCAAATCTCGTTTTAGGGCTGCTGGATCTTCAGGTCCTCTGTGATGCTTTGATTATGGATTTGTATTTGTTCCTATTCCTTTTCCTGCTTTCAGAGCATCATGGTGAAGAGAAAGAGCACTGAATTTAGGACACTGAACTTGGAATTACATATACTTAGTACAATTTTTGGTTCTGACACTTAATACCAATTTGACCTTGTGCAGAATACTTGACCGCTCTTGGCCTTGGTATTCTCATCTCTAAAATGGCCAATTTGTACTACAAAGGGGGTTCTTAACTTTATCTATCTATCTATTTATTTATCAATGACTCATATGGTAAAATGGCAAAATCAGGGGCATGCTGATAAATGTTTAACAACCAGCTCTCGAAAAAAAATATACCCAAAACACTTTAAGTTTAATATGCATCATTAACATTATCCTCATTACTTTCTTATTTCCAGATAATCAACAAAATAATAAATCAAAGTCTGAACTGTAGGCTTTGCTGATTTCCAAAGTGTCAATGCTCACACACACTGGAAATTTAAGAATAATCCCTCAAGCTAGTTCAAGTCAGCTCCAGCATTCCCCTGGGTAAAATTGATGGAGTCTTCAAAATAGTAATTGTTTGTTTGTTTTTTTTAATAATTGAAGTTAGTGTTAAATTTTAGTTAGAGG
This sequence comes from Vombatus ursinus, assembly GCF_900497805.2. NCBI lineage: Eukaryota > Metazoa > Chordata > Mammalia > Diprotodontia > Vombatidae > Vombatus > Vombatus ursinus. Next base: position 5,156,270 of record NW_020954639.1, read on the forward strand.
TTAGTGAGCAGTAAGATGTATTTTTTCCCATCAAAGTTCATGGAACCCCTAAATTTACCCATGAAACTTAGGTTAAGAACCCCTGATCCAGAGGACCTTCAAGGGATCTTCTAACTTTAAATCTATGATCTCTTGTGATCTATGGAGTTCAAGGCTTTTGAGCAAGTGCTGATCCTTCAGCCTCGATGGATAAGTGTTTCTTCTACAAGTATGCGTTCCCTGACTCCTACAAAGAGATTTCTGAGTTTATATAAATGAGTGAACAAGGAAAGCAAGCAAAGGGAAATATGCATCTGGAGATCTGATGGTTAGTGTGTTCCAGAAATGTCCAGAGGATCTATGCAAGTTTCTGTTTGTTCCTGGGGTAGGGGAATGAACACTCTGATGCAAGGACTGCACTTACCTGAAATAAAACAAATATAGGAGACATAGTATTTCAAATAATACAAAAGCCAATTTTTTGCTGTCATAATATATGGCTTTGGGAAAAAAATGACTCATAAAGGTTTGTGAGATTAATCTTATAAGAACAACACTTATTGAGAATGAATTGAATGAATATATGAATGAATGAATTAAGAGTGAAAAATACTTATATTATGTGTTTGTTTTTTTTCTGTTGTCAGGACCTGTGCTAAGTACTGTAAATGAAATACATTGTTTTTATAGACCAGGTGAGGGATGAGGATCACAAACAAATACATGCAAATCCATGTTAGCTTCCAAATTCATTAGAAAACCCAAAATGAAAACAATATCTAGACAGACATTCCTTTTTTATTTTCTTGGAAAACCACAAATACATTTGACATTAAATTTATAGTGTATATTCTAGTATATTCTATAATGCAAATATAAAGATGAATTTTATCATGTCATTATCCCTAGGCCTAAACTTTCCCACTCTCTGTTTTAGATATATTGATAAGTAGCTTTCAAATAGAGGAGGAAGAGAAGGCAACTACCTGTGTAACCTACATACTAACCAATCAGGTTCTGAATATACTAGGAGTATGTTACATTTCTGAATGAAACCAGCAGCTGTTGGATTTCAGGTTTTGCTAATATTGCTTCTGAAATGGGGCAGTCTCCTTTCCCTCTTTTTTTTCTAAGTGTCCCAGAAAGAACTAGCAATTGATACTTAGTTGTTTTAAATGAGAAAAATTAATTGAAACTAGGAAAAAATTAAAGCTTCCATGAAAAGTGGAGTGGTGTCCACCCAGTGTCTTAGTGGGTACATGCACAAGGACTTGATTTCCACACAACACTTCCTCTGTGCTATTTTTGCAGGAGCAGTGTCAGCAACAACTTAAACTGACTAGATCAAATACCAAAGAAACTGCTTTCATTATTTAAAAAAGTGGAGGGGGGAGAAGTGGAGGAGATCTTGTGCCTTACAGACACTGTGCATTGAAAATTATTGCATTTTTCTCTCTTTACTGGTGTTTTCATTGCTAATGCTCACATTTTAACAGTGCGCTCCGTTTTTTCTTCTTACATGCCAACTGTCCCACTTTTAGTTAGACAGTTCTATTTTTCTTATCTGTTTCTGGCTGACACATATATTATCTCTCCTTTTTACTTTGTTTGACAATATACTTTAATGCATTTGAACTCTAACAGATGAGGTAAATTGAAGTTTGGGGTACCATACAGACAGTTAATTTGGAGAAGAGGGTGGTGTTAATATTTTATATATTTACAGTTTTTTTAACCTTAAAAAGATATGTCTCTTCTATGCTTTTCTTCCTTTTTCTCCCCCATTTGGCTTTTCATTTTCTTTCCTCTCCTTTATTTTTTCTTTCCGCTTCCTCTTGATATCTGTCTCTCCGTGTGTCTTGTTCTGTCTCTGAATCTGTCTTTTGATTCCTCTGTCTCTCACTCTCTCTTCTTGCCTCTTTCTGTCTGTGTTATCTCTCTGTCTCTCTCTCTTTCTGTCTCTCTGTCTCTGCCTCTCTCTGTCTCTCTGTCTCTGCCTCTGTATCTGTGTCTCTGTTTCTCTGTCTCTGTCTCTCTGTCTTTCTGTCTCTCTCTGTCTCTCTCTGTCTCTCTGTCTCTCTCTGTCTCTGTCTCTCTCTCTCTGTCTTTTTTCCTCTCTCTCTCCCTCTCTCTCCCCTATCCCCTTTCAATAACTCCATATCCAGATGGACACACCTTTTGCTAGAGAAGAATATATGCTAAAACCAGATTTGGAGATTAGGGATGGGGGAAGATTCTCCCCTTCTCTTGTTCAAATGAATGGACTGAACTCTCTCTCTCCCTCTCCCTGAGAAGATTCAAAGATAATGCCCATATCCACTAGGGTACCTAACAAGGAGGAGAGAGTACTGACATGAGTCAGAGCTTCAGGACAGGAAGTATCAAGCCTGGGAATTACGAGTAGATCCTGAGCAAGCTAAGCCAGGAGCTACAACTGAAAGAAGGAGTAGTAGGTAACTGATAATAGCAGAAGCAGTTTTTAGGCTGAGATGCCCAGGCTGTCTGAGTTAAAGGCATCAGCATTGCCCCCCACCCCCCTGCCCTGCTTCTGTCTACACAAAGAACTGCATCTCCTGGGCAGTGAGGTTTTGGAGGAAAAAAGCCTATTTCCTAAACTATGAGGTGGGAGGAGGAGGCGTGTGGGAAAACAGAGAAATGAAACTGTACCATGACTGTGATGTTTTCCATTGCATTATTTTTTCATTTGTGCTGATTAAATATTTTGTTCATAATATTATTCCTTCCCTATGTGTGTGAGATGCTAAGAAATGGAATGTCGAAGCATGAAGTAACTATGGAAGCTCTCGATTTTGCATTTTGAGAAGGGGAAAAGATAGGTAAATTACCATTAAAAGTCCCTATGATTTGAACCTTTATTTGAGGACTCTTAGGTCATTGGCCCCACAGCTTATATATTTATGCATGTAAACATATACATATGTATATATGTATGTACATGTGTATCTGTGTGTACATGTCTGTATGTATAGGCATCAGGTCTAGTGCAGAGATTGTTCATATGGGGTCTGTGAACTTATTTTTTAAAAATGTTTTGATAACTGTATTTCAATATAATTTGTTATGCATTTTGTCATCCTAAGTGGTCCATAAGCTTCACCAGACTGTCAAAGACATCCATGACACCCTAAAAAAGTTAAGAACTCCTGATATAAGGAGAAAAAACATGAAACCTGGGGTCAAAACAGAGATATGCTAGATTCCTGTTTCTGATCTTGCTAGTCATATGACCTTCAGCAACTTACTTTACCACCCTGAGCTTCATTTTCCTCATTAACCTGCTGCAGAGACAAGTACTAATAGATTTAGATAATGCTATCTGTGTGACCTTGGGTAAATCATCTAAACGGTATCTTAGTTTATTCATCTCCAAAATGAGGGGAATGAGTTAGCCAACCTTTACTTCTGATTCTTAATCTATGATTATCTAATCCAAGTACCCAGGTTTCCTATAAAATGGAGATAACATTTATCCCTGTAGTACTTCCCTCACAAGGTTGTTGTAAGGTTGGAATGAAATAATGTATGTCTAACAGCCTGTATAAATGGCAGCAATTTATTATTGTTATTGTTAGTAATGATGGTGGTGATGATTATGATGATGATGATGATAACGATGATGACATATTTATCCCCTGGACATTGACCTATAACCACTAGCCATACATTTACTGTACAAACACATCATGCGCCTTTTTTGTGTACTAGAAGCAAAAAAATATGGATTACATTTACAAAAAGATATTTCTTTATTGTATTTCAAAGCAGAAACTTTGTTATTAGTGTAAACTACTGAGGCACCTTCTACCACTAAATCTATGACTACATGATTCATTGAATGATTCCCCAAACCAATCAACCATTTCTTGACTTAAAAGATACTTGTGTTTAGAAGTTGTAACAGCTGCATTTGTCTTTTAAAGCATCATACCATGTGCAGACTAGCCTTGTTTAGATGCCATTGCCCTTGACATTTCTGACCTGTTCAAAAAACTCCCTGCAGTCTACCAATTAGATAAGAATTATTTTCTTTGCTGAAAATGAAGGTGCCTAGGGCAGCTTATTCTTGGTGGTGTTGTTTACTCATTTTAGTTGTGGCTGACTCTTCATGACCCCATTTGGAGTTTTCTTGACAGAAATAGTGAAGTGGTTTGCCATTTCCTTCTCCAGCTGATTTTTACAGATGAGGAAACGAAGGCAAGGATGGCTAAGTGACCTGTCTAAGGTAATACAGCTAGTAAGTGTCTGTTGCTGGATTTGAACTCACAAAGATGAACCTTCCTGATTCCAGGACCAACAATTTGTCCACTTCACCACCTAGCTGTCCCTATCATTCTTCCTTTCACTAACCTATCCCCAACCACCACCAGCCCTGGTACAATATGATGGAAATGAGTGGATATGGAGTCAAAGAACTTGTGTTCAAATTGTATGTGGAGGCAACTAGGTGGTGCAGTGGATAGAGCACTGGCCCTGAAGTCAGGAGGACCTGACTTCAAATCCAGCCTCAGACCAAACACCACTTGACACTTACTAGCTGTGTGACCCTGGGCAAGTCACTTAACCCCAATTGCTTAAAAAAATATTGTATGTCCCACTTCAGTGCCTCAGTTGGTCATATATAAAATGGTTTTGGATATATATGTATATATATATGCATATACACACATACGCATGCATATATAAATATATATACACATATACATATGTACCTACACACATATATACATACATGTATACATATATACATGCATACATCTATATATCTATATCTATATTTCAATTCTAAATCCAAGATCTTATCATCAAAACTTCCCTCAAGGAGGGGTATTTTCTCTGTCTCTGTCTCTGTCTTTCTCTCTTCCTACCTCACACACATGCAGGTGTCTATAGAGAGAGAGATGGATAGATAGATAAATATCTCTGTAGATCTCTACATGCATATATATCTATATATATAGATCTCTCTATATACACATATATACAAATATTCATAGATCTCTGTATTCATATTCATATATGTATTCATAGATCTGTATCTAGAGGCAGCTCGATGGCTCAATGGGTATAGCATTAGACCTGGAATTAGGAAATGCTGACTTCAAATATAACTTCAGACACTTACTATCTGTGTGACCCTGGGCAAATCACCTACCCCCTGTTGGCCTTAGAAGCAGCTAGGTGGCTCAGTGGATAGTGGCCCTGGAGTCACGAAGACCTGAGTTCAAATCTAATCTCAGATACTCATTAACTGTGTGACCCCGGGTAAGTCACTTAACCTCTGTTTGCCTTAATCCATTGGAAAAGAAATCGGCAAACTACTCCAGTAACTTTGTCAAGAAAACCCTATGCAGTGTCATGAAGAGTCAGATATGATTGAACAACATATTTATCTACATATACATGCATGTGTACATATACAAATATACATTCGCATGCATATGCATATACACATAATACATCTATGCAGGTTTATGTATATATAGGTAGATACCTATACATACGTGCATATGTCTGTATATTTGGTTGTGTATACACACAAAAACTTTTCATGGACACCAAATTCCTGATTTCCCAGAGAAAGTACAAAACCCTTCCTTCTATTAGTTACACTTTGTTCTCGTCTGTTCTGTGTCTGAGTCAAAGTGATCAGGAGGGGGAGACGAGTAAGCTTGATAAGTAACTTAATAGACTATTATAGCCAGCAACTGTTTTCAACTAGCAGCTGCATGAGTCACCCAGTCCACGTGAGTGCCAGTTAGTCCTCCCGGGAATAGCTAATCTATGACTCACAGGGTGGAGCCTACTTGCAAAAGTACTTCACTAAGCCAAGCATACTCAGTGATGTCAGGCTCTCCAATTACAGTCAATGGGTCAGCAAGCTTCAAACAAATGCTGTGTGTTCACTCTGTTCCCTTCAGAAATTCCAGTGCCATAGCCAAGTTCGTCTATATGCCATGCAAAGAGCCAGTGATAATAGAAAACCGACGAAGTCCAACTTAGATATGGCTCTCAGTTTCAATGGGTTTCCCTGTCGATATCCTATTTGTTTTCTTGGGTATTCTGTTTGTCACCTCTGTGGGCAACATGTCACCCGCTGTTTTCAATTTTAGTGTTGATTTGTCAATGCCTGTGTGCAAGGATTGTGTTTGCTGACTATATCTATATTTATTCATAATTACTTCTCCATCTGCCTTTGTGTTTTTCCATAAGCAGATATCAATGTCTCGTGGAGTAATATATTATAACCTGGGAGAGATGTGGACTGAGAAGAAAAGACCTATTATATCACAATGCAGAGTTAAAAGTTATTAAAATTTTGTTTGTTACAGTGGAAGAAATGAGGCTGTTCATGGCAAGGAAAGAATGATACTGAAAAGTGTATATTTATATTAACACTAACACTATCATTATTCTCATTTTTTTAATTTTGGGGGGATCAGGGTAGGGGGTTCCAGATAGAAACTGTACTCCAACAACTTCTAATCCTTTTTATTGTTCTCTGATATTTATTTTTCTGCAAATAGTTGTACGAGTGGATTCAATCATTTCTTTTTTAGTCTTAAATAAAAGTGTTAGAATATGTTATTCCTTGTAGACACACTAAAAACAACCTCACTAAGACTTCAGCTGACACTTACCGCATTTTATTCCCACATGATTTTGACCCCCTTGCCAATTTTCTATATTTTGAAAATTTTGCTGGAGAATATGAACATTTGAAATAGCAAAATCTATTAAAAAGATGTTGAATACATTTTAAAACAAGACGGTCTTAAGCAAATGGACAATCTCTGATAAAGTATTGGGACTTGTGACCTATCTGTCTATGTGGGATAGAAAGTTTCTGATTTATAATTCTAGTCCCAAGGTCATGTTTTGTTGGATCATTTGGTAGGTGCTAAGTTTTAGTCTGTAATAATACGTTGTAGAAAGTTTGCTGTTTCCTTGATCACTGCGCTCCTTAAGAATTACTCTTCCGTGAGTTCGGGCTACAGCACAGTCCTGAATTACTCTCATGACGTCTCCATTTCCAAATACAAGTCTATGTGACTCAAACATTTATTCAATATTTCTCAGTCAACATATCGTTGACTGATATCATTAAGGAATTACCCTTGGGAGGCCTTTGGGTTCTAGTCTTGTATCATAGCCACTTTGTAAGCCATATAAACCATTTTCTGTTATATTTGACAAATCTAATAGTGCATACCTTATTGACAATCCTCACTATTGTTTGATGCATGGATGTCTGTTCCAAAACTTTTCTTTTTTTTAATTTTTGACCTGTAAATGGATACTAACTCTCTTCCTCCTTTTTAACGGGAAGTAGCAATATTTCTAAAGCTGCCTTAGGCTTATGAGGCCCTTTTTTTGTTAAAATTGCATATTTTTTAAAGGATATTTTCTAAATCTGTTATGTTCCCATTATGGTTTCAAAGTTTGACTATAATTATTTAGGTGCTAATTGCTCCAAAAGTATTCTTCCTATTCAAATTTAATATCAGGACATCAATTAATCTTAATATCTTAATCTACAGCTATCTCATTGATATATTTTATGTCCTTTCTGGAACAAACCAAAGTATTTGTGAGTATCACTGTCATCTATTAATTCTATATGACCTCTGCATTTCAAAATTGAAGTCTTCAGACTCTCTTTTTTCACATTCATTAAGAATTTTAGACTTACTGAGTGCAAATGACATTTTAATATCTTTGAAGAAAGATTCCACAAAATGAAGGGGATATTTGATATGGTTTTCAATGGAGCATTTATGTTGAAGTCATCAATATACAGCTACTGATTAATATGATATTTTAGTTATACCTCTCCTTGGAAGTCATATTTATTTTTAAAAGGGAAAGATGATAATGACTGTTAGACTTGTCAGAATCATAATGATATTAAACATTCCCTGAAAAATGCCATGTTTTACATCAATTGTTTGTGATCTCACTGCATTGGTGGAGGGTTTTAAACAGATAATAATTTGCCATGTGGACAACAAGTAGTCTAGCTTTCTCACAGTACTTTATTTGTTTTTATATATCTGCAGCCCATGAAGAAGCTATGACTTTGTAACTGAGTCAAAGACATTGTGAGAATCCACAAATGCAATATAAGTGTTAGGGTGCCTTTGGGCAATTTGTTCAATATTTACTAAACAAATAATAAGTTGCTCTCTATATATGTGAGTCTTTTGGTATACCTTTTTTTTTATGGTTGTTGTTCCATATTCTATATATTGTTTTCTTTTAAGATTTTGTGGATTTTTTTTTTTTTGGTGATACAAACTTTGAATTTTGGAATGCTTTATACACTATAAAATGCATAAAGATATATTTGTCCTGTGTATGGACAGAGTCACAGATACTCATATCTTTTGGTAAACATACTTAATGCCCCTGTTAAGAAAGGTGGGATCAGATTTATATCAGAAGACAGTAGTTTGCTCATAATTTATTTGCCATTATGGAGCATTTGTATGAATGACTGTGATTCTTAGCCACCACCACTATTTTTCTAGTTTTGCAGAAAAGGTGGAGATTCAGTGACTTCTTTTGAAGTAATTATTCTTTATATTAGCAGCATTCATGCTTTGTCTTTTGGTTGTTTCAACTCAGGCTCTTACTGTTGAGGACTTCTTGTGATATATAGGCAAGACATTTTCCATGTCCTCCTCACCTCTAATTTCTTTGTTTCTCACATTTGTGTAGGAAAATTTTTGATTGAAGATGAATGGTTTATTTTCTTCTTTGTCCTACTTTGATTACTGGGAAAAGCTATCAGTTGCTCCAGGGAAAGTTCATTTTTCATTGTGAAGAGCAGGGACAAACTGAAATGAGTTTGTCCCAAAAGAGGTCTTGGAAAACTTCTTGCTTAGAGTAACACCCTCCACTGCTCCTGCCTCTTACTCCTTAGATTTCTGCTTTAGATTTCTGAATAAGAGATTATAGAATTTCTAATATGCTTGTTTTCTAGTTTATTTTTAATTGCCTCTTTAATTGATTAGTAGTTAAAGTGTTCTAACAAATATACCAGCTAGATAATGATGTAATCTTCAATCGCCTTTCTATAGATTGTTACTATCTCTCTCAAGTTGCTTTTACTATGGTGATGATTGATCCCTATCAGTAAGAGCTCTTAGTATCCATACATTTCCTTCTGTAGTTCTTTCCTTGGCAATGGCTGTCATATATCCTATGGTGGCAGTTCCTGAATTTCTTCACATTTTCTATAAAATACTGTTGGAGAATATATTTATTTATATTTATAAGATATGTCCATTTCTTTTAATTGTCATTTTGGTGAAATAGATATGCTAGTTCAATTAAAACCATTGAACTCAGGAGGAGCTTTTCAGAATTTCAGTCTAAATATGTCTGTCTCCATTTCATTTAAAAAAATATTTTATGTTGAATTTCTCAGATTCTTCAAAAAGCTATTCTTCAGGTTTTAATAGCATCATAGTTTTATCTTTGATTTTATTTAATCTAGGATTCAGATTGAAGTTATTCTCATGCTTTTCCTAGACAAGTAAGCATCGCATTCTATAACGATTTGAAGGTGAGGACATCAATAATGGAAAGCAGCATTAAGGTTTTCACCTATAAAAAGTCACAAAGCTTCCTTTAACAAGTAAAACCTATTTTCAGTTTTATAATATAGTACTGACATAGTGAAACTATTCTTGTTTTGGGTATATTTTATGAGTACTTAGGGTTTTTCTCCTTTAGTTGTCAGCCCAATCTGCACTGAAGAATTTCAGCATCTGGGAAATAACTATTTCTCATTTGTTCCATGTTATATTTCCTTTATTATTATTATTATTATTTTACTAGAAATTAAGGAGTACCACTCAGCCCATATGATAGCACTCTCTTAAAGGCCAGTCTCCATAGCCGTCGTTAAGGAGAGAAATTATCATCAAAATCCTCATCATCACGAGCAATTGTTTCTGACCAGCTGCTACCAATAAGCAGATAGGCACAAAAGCTCTTAGAAAGGAGCACCCCCTGGACCACCATTATGCTTCCAGACCAGTCCCCAAAGTCATCATCCAGGGAAGTAAGTCTTATGGAGGAGAGACTAGTCATCCCCATCAACTGTCATATTGTCATACACAGGAAAGGCAAACCAGCCTAGCTGGAGAAGCAAGGTACCCTGAGAGATAGCGAAGAGACAGCATGTGTTAGTCAAATCAAACCATCATCATCACCTTGACCACCATCTTCCCTCAGACCCTAATGGGTATAACCCAGGAACTGAAGAGCCTTTGGATTTAAAATGCTTCTAGACCAGTGCCTTCAAAAATCATCTTGGGAAGTAACCCCTGCTAAGATGCAACTAGGCAACTGTGCCTAGAGGGCCTACAGCCACACCTATTGAAGACTTAGAAAAGAAAATTCTTGCCACTGTCAAATGGTTCATCATGAGAAACTGACAAGATTTGATCTGTGGAGATGACATTAAGGAAGAGGCAATAAAATCTGCTTTAGCATTGTACCCTTGGGAGTAAAGAACTTTTCATCATACTTGGAGCTGATGCCACCTCTGTGTGTGTGTGTGTGTGTGTGTGTGTGTGTGTGCCTGTTTGCTTTATTATGATGTAAACTCCTTGAGAGCAGGGGCTGTCTTAATTTTCTCTTTGTGTTCTCAGCCTTAACACAGTGCTTTCCACATAGTAGATGCTTCATAAATACTTCATTCCTTCACTCATTTCATTATCCTCCATGCCAGGCTCATCCTCATAACTTTTTTTTAACCCTTATTTTCCTCATGGAAATGGCCTCATGGCCATTTTCTCCCACTCGCTACAAAGTCTCCACCTTAAGTCCATACTCTCTCCCTCTTCTGGGCATCACTTGCCCCTCAGGAGATCTGATTCCATTTCTCCTTGGGCAGAATGAGTGACCTCTCTACTCACCAAATCCCTATAGATTATTTTATTGTAAGTTATCAAGTCTTCTTTTCCCTTTGTAAATCTCTCTTCCTCCATAAGAGCATTCTGATCAGTGGTATTCTTTCTTACTGTCTTTCTTTCCCAGTTTTTCAATTCTTCCCTTCACTTCCTACCTCATTTCCCTATAGTCCCCCTTCTTCCAGAGAAGCTATAGGAGTTTTTGCCATTGTTAACCTTTGACTAGATTAGGATACATCACATTCTCATTTCTATCTTCTTTTCCCCTTCTCCAAACCACAAAACCACTGATTTTAGGTTGGGGATTAGAGAGTTTATTCCCTGATGTGTCGGGACTCTTTCTTCACCATCACTTTATTTACCTTCTGCTTTCACACTTCTCTCCTTGCATGCTTTCACACTTCTCTCCTTGCATGCTTTCACACTTCTCTCCTTGCATGCTTTCACACTTCTCTCCTTGTATGCTTTCACACTTCTCTCCTTGTGTTCTGTCACACTTCTCTCCTTGTGTTCTTTCACACTTCTCTCCTTGTACTCTTTCACACTTCTCTCCTTGTGTTCTTTCACACTTCTCTCCTTGTACTCTTTCACACTTCTCTCCTTGTGCACTTTCACACTTCTCTCCTTGTGCACTTTCACACTTCTCTCCTTGTGTTCTTTCACACTTCTCTCCTTGCATGCTTTCACACTTCTCTCCTTGTGTTCTTTCACTCTTCTCTCCTTGTACTCTTTCACACTTCTCTCCTTGTGCGCTTTCACACTTCTCTCCTTGTGTTCTTTCACACTTCTCTCCTTGTACTCTTTCACACTTCTCTCCTTGTACTCTTTCACACTTCTCTCCTTGTGTTCTTTCACACTTCTCTCCTTGTATTCTTTCACACTTCTCTCCTTGT
>NW_020954639.1:5168184-5184862 GCF_900497805.2 Vombatus ursinus
CTTTCACACTTCTCTCCTTGTGTTCTTTCACACTTCTCTCCTTGTATGCTTTCACACTTCTCTCCTTGTGTTCTTTCACACTTCTCTCCTTGTGTTCTTTCACACTTCTCTCCTTGTGTTCTTTCACACTTCTCTCCTTGTACTCTTTCACACTTCTCTCCTTGTGCGCTTTCACACTTCTCTCCTTGTGTTCTTTCACACTTCTCTCCTTGTGTTCTTTCACACTTCTCTCCTTGTACTCTTTCACACTTCTCTCCTTGTGCGCTTTCACACTTCTCTCCTTGTACTCTTTCACACTTCTCTCCTTGTACTCTTTCATTCTAGCATCTCTGTTGTTATTTCATTGTTGTAGTCCTTGCTTGCTGCATTTCTTTACATTACCTTTCTGTTGTCTGGTGTTTTTAATAATCAAATAATTTGTTTAGATTTTTTTTCCTGGGAATGCTTCAGATGCCCCCTTTATTTAAATTGAAAGTTGGTTTTATTTTATTAGTGGTTAGTCTCAGGTTTATACAGTATGTCACCTCGAGTTGCTTTTGAGCTCCTTTACTCTTCAGAACACATTATTCCATTCCCTTCAGTTCATCTGACTCTTCTAGAACAACTGTCCAGGTCCTCCATAAATTCCCCCTGTCTCCTCAGCCTCTGATAGATAAACCTCGTAGCTAATGATCATCAGCAGGGCCCAAATGTGAACTTCATAACTGTTTTGAATAAGGATACACTGCTACCTTACATTGTGTTCTTTAGTTGTGGGTGCTAAGCCAATCAATATTATTTTCAAACCATGATTCACCGGTACTTAAGAGTTTGAAATTTTTGGTTTGTTTTTCTAAGCCTTTCCAGGTATTGTAATAGCCTCATGGTACATGAAGTCCCTGTTGTACAGAAGTAAGAGAGGTTAAAAGATACTATAGTAAATTACGATTAGAGAATAGAATTCTATAGTCGTAAATCTTAAAGGTGTAACAATTCTGAAAAAAAAAGTTTAAACAAATAACTTTGTTTAAAGTCAATGACGATGATGGCAGAAGAACAGACTGGTAGTGAAAATATGACATAGCAGGTGCTAGAGATATCAGAAGTCAGGTATTCCATGAAGGAGTTTACAAATTTGGAGGGGGGCAGATAAATTCCACAGATACAAAGTATTACTGTGCAATGAAAAGAAGTAGGCACAAATAATTGGGATAATATGAACTTTCCTTCTCTTAAATCTGTCCCTCCTTCCTTTGACTTCCGTCATTAGAGGAACTCAAGATGTCTTGGATTTCCTGTATCTCCTAGGAGCATTCTTGCACACCTTTGATTATTCATAAAGAAAACTCCTCACCATTCTCCATGACCCTAGACATGGTACCATTATCTGGCTAGCTTTGACTGAGGTTAATTTATTCGATTGTTATATCAATTTCTTTTAGGTTGGAAGCATCATTTAGAGCACATGCTCATGTAAATTTATTTGCATGAATTGCCCTGATGAAACCAGTGTATTTGCAAGTCAAAAGCTGGGAGTGTGAAGAAGGAAAAGCACCCTACCCCCCTTTCTTCTCCATCTCTGCAGTTGTTCAGCATTCAGTGATGTTCAAAGCAGTCTTCTGGAATTTCTACATAAGCAACATGCTACTGGAGCGGCTTTCTTTAGAAATAGCCGTGGATAATAGCTGTGCTTTTAATGCCTTACAATGATAATGCTGTCTTAATAGGAAAATAAATACCAAATGCCAGAGCTAGTTTTGCCTATCTTTGCCTAAATCATCTTTGCCAAGAGAGCAGAAGTAGCAGATTATAGATAGGATAGAGACCCACAAATGCTTTCAAGTCCTTGTATCAGCCTTTTTAGTTACATTTCCCACTTTTAAAAACATCAAAAATCTGGTAACATCAATGCCAAACACCACCAAGACCAGAGGAGGTAGAAGAGAGCTTAGTATTTAGAGATCATTGAGCCCCACCCCCACCTTTTACAGAAGAGGAAACTGAGGCCTAAAGAGGTAAAGTGATTTATCTAAGGTTGCATAGGTAGTAGGCATTAGAGATGGGATTCATATCCTGCTACTCCAATGACCAGTTTAACTCTTTCCATACTACTTATTCTCTTTAAATTACTTCAGCAAGTATTTATAATCTACCCTATTACCACTATTCAAATGAGAGAGACATCTTGCTACTGTGGAAAAAGCATTGGCTCTGTAGTAAAAGGACTTGGATTCAAAAACCAAATTTGGTTTCTCCAACCTCATTTTCCTCATCTGCAAAATGTAGGCGTTGGACAACATGGCCTTTTTTGGTTCCTTTCAGCTATAGATCTATGTTCCCATTGTCCTATGGCCTCTACAATAGAGATCTCTTCTGGCTCTATGCCTATAATCCTATTGCTATAATACTTTATTTTTTGCCTAATATCATGACTATCATATGCAATTATAATGCTTTTAACTTTGTTAAATACTTTCCAATTCTTGATGTCTGAGTTCACACATTTATTGTAAACAGCCATATGTGATCCATTTTTCTGCTAGGACTATGCAGAAACATCAAATATCCATAGCCAATGACTAATTTCTTATAAATCCAATACTTTCTTAAGTTTTATTTTTTTCTCCCTTCTCTCTCACCTCCCTCTTTTCTTGTGTGCTTTATCTTCCTGCATGGTTCTTTTCCTGGGCATTTTTACACATGTATAGGCATCCCCATTTTTATATTCCCCAGGAATCTGTGTCCCTCCAAATATTATCGTATCGCTTCCAAATGCTATTCCTGTACAACTGTAAACATTTTCCCTATAACAGTTGCTTGCCTAATTTTGTTTTTGTCTTCTGCACGGTCTGTACTAAATGGATCCAAAATTGTTTACTCTGTGATGTATGTGAAGTACAGCTATGTCTCCTGCTGGTTACAGGCTTTTCTATAGTCCAGTGACATTTCCTGCCTCGAAACTAACTTTATATTTGTTTTAATCAGCACATCTCCATTAAACACTTTTAAAACTTCTTAAAATCTTGGCTGTCTGGCTTCACTTGAGAAAGATTTTTACATCATTGAATATTTTTTTTTTGGAGGGGTATTCAACAAGGCTTACTATACTGAGAGAGGGGGAAAATATAGCAAACATAATTGGACTTGAGTAATCCTTTGAAAAAAGTCTTTCAAGGTCTCTTTAAGACAAAAATGAAAAAAAAGTATACTGGTTGATGGGTAGAAAGTCGTGCATCTATAGTAGGTTAAATAGTATAGAATAGAATAAATGTCACCCATCTTGATCTATGAGAAGATATGAGGAAAAATTCATAGTGATAAAGGTGGCTGACTACAAGTACAAAATATATTTTTGTACGTACTGCCAGTTGTGGTCAATGTATCATTTAGGTTTGCTTAATTCTGTTTTTTGTTACAAAGGAGAACCTGTTGGGGGTGTTGGAATGTATATCCAGAAATGACTGGCATTACAAAAAATGAAAAACATTAATAAATTTACTTTTAAAAAGGTAAAATGAATGCTAACCTCAGGAGATGTTTCTTATGACACGTTTTAAGGTTTTATCTTTGGCCCTGATTGATCAAGATTTTTAATCAGTGAACTTGAAGAGGCAATAGATCACATCCTTACTGATATCTAGAAGATACAAAAGTGGGAGGCATAGCTAATGCATTTGAGAAGAAAAAGCAAGATCCCAGAGACCTTGAAAGGTTGAAATCATGGGTGAAATATAAGAAGCTAAAATGTAATGAGTATGAATGCAAAGTTCCAGTCACTTTATCTCACAGAGACTGTTTCCTCATCTGTAAAGTAAATAGTGTGTGCATGTGTGTGTGTTTGCATGTGTGTGTGTGTGTTAGATTTAGACTTCTAAAGTCCTTTCAAGCTCTAAATGCTCGGTCCTTTTTTTCCTCAAGTCTCTTCTTGAACTCCCTCCTTCCCCACAGCTGAGTATTCCTTCTCTTACAGCCCCAGGTGGCTTTCCTGTTTTCGGGTTGGCAGATGTTAAAAGCTCACTTGTTTCTTTTCCCCCTTTTATTCTGTGCCCTTGAAGCTGGCTCAGCTGGGCCTGTCTGTCTTCCATTTAATAGGCTGTGTGCTCTTGGTCAGTTTGGGCAGAGACAAGCTTTTTCACCAAAGAGGTTACATACAATACACATGAGGGACTGCTGTGTCCTTGTCCTCTGTACCTAAAGCACTTTTCCTGAGAGTGAATTATGCTCAGATGATTTCTTGAGCCCCACTTCTAGCATGTCTTTGGAGGTCTCTCATGCCAGATAGCTTCCTTTGTCCTTAAATGAAAAGCATGCGGCAGGTGTTTAACCTCATTCCCTCTTTGTCACAGTTCTATTCCACACTTTTTTCAAGCCCAAACCCCAAACCTGTCTGCCACTTTTATAGAAACTATGAATACATAAAAATATCACAAGTTCTTTTTTCTGTTCTCTCAATGAAACTTCATAAATTTTATCATCTCTCTTTCTCCTGTCTCTTCTTTCTATAGTTCTTTTAGAAACAAGAAAAAGTAAATAAGTCTGCAAGAACCACTTTGCCCCACTTTTTTTTTTCTATTTCCAATTTCCTTTTGCCCTTCATCCTGACCCAATTCTTCAGCTTTGCCATGTTTTTCACATTTATCCCAAGTTCCTGTTCAGTCTTGGCAAAAAATTTTCTCAACTTCAATACTCTGCCTCAGTCACAGTCTAACCTGGAACTTCCCTCAGGCCTATGGCTTCCTCAGTCTGGAACATCCATCATTCCTTTGAGTTTTTACAACCTAAAATATCCCTTTGCCATGGCAGCACCCTTTTTCCATTGGAGAGTATCTCTTGGTGCCTCCATTTTGGGGAAGAGTCCCACTGGTCAGCCTCTACTCTTCTCCTAGCTGTGCTTCTGACTTTCTGAACTTCAACAGTATCGTCTATCTCTTTTAACTCCCCCTTTTTTCACTGAATTCTCCCAATGTAAGCTCCTCAGGGGCAAGAACTATCTTTTGTTGCTGTTGTTGTGGTTGTTGGTTTTTGTTTCCCAAGCACACTGTGAGTACTTAATGGCCATTGCCTTCACTGGAGCCAGGATCCCAGAATAATTCCAGATTCAATCTATATAAACTATCACAGTTCTGCTCTTAAAGCTTTTCCTACTCCATCAGTTTTGACATGGCTAGTGTCCCTACAATGTACATTTATCACCATCCTCTTCCATCTTCTGATCTTTCTGCTACAGCTCTTGAAATGGCTGCTGTCTTTCTCTTCACTCTCCATTGCCTTCTTCTTAGTATGCTCCACTTATTCATAGGAGAGATCATTTGAACTACATAGGACCGTAAAGAAGGAATTTATTACATGTCACAATTCTTCCCTCATCCACTAAAGCAAACAGATAGCAACGGGCATTCATTGATATCCTAATTCAATGCTCCATAAACACAATTTACTGGAGATTTCATTCCTTTTTTTCCTATTTCTTTAGTTCTTCATCCCTCAGCTCTAAAGCTGTGATTTTGATTTCCAGTCTTCCAATATTTCTAATATTTTTAAATGAATCTGTCTTTTTACACAGGAATGGGGGTGGTGGTAGTGGTAGGGATTCCTGGGTAATAGAAACCAAAGAGTTCCAAGGCTGCACTCATCTGAAGTCTAGACTAGGTCTCACAAATAGTTACCAATGTGCATATTTGTTACAAAGGTTTTATTTTTCTTTATTTTCCTTTTTAATAAGGGGTATTGTTGGGTAAGGGAAAGAGAAAATAAATGTTTCCTTTTTTTTTTCATTAAAAAAAATAAAAATCACTAGCAATCTGACCAACTAAGACCACACATCAAGTCCTTCCTGCCACACCGCCCCCCCCTTCCCTCCAGATGTAGACTCGGCCCCTAGCACTCCCCCTTGAAATACTTTTTCTTTCGAAGAAGGAGAGATTAACAGTTTCCTGGTACTGGTGCCTAAGACTATGGGTCAGAAATAGATGCATGGATTCCTACTAAAGATTAAAACAGAAAAAAATCCTAGCCACTTTAGGATAAGATGTTCCAGGTATAGCCATCCAGTGAGAACATCCTAGCCGCAGAATCATAGACTTCCCAATATAGTAATAACCTTTCACAAGGAGCTAGAAAAGCCAGGGTTGGCAAAGATTAGATCACCTTCAAAGCACAGTTTCTCAGTTGGTTGATTCCAGTCCAGGTTTGTGGTTTTCACCTGCTGATGAGAGGGGCAATAGCTGCCTCCAACTGAGTCTTTTCTTGAGGATCCCCTTTCCAGTTTTCCTTTCCCTGAATCTTTGCTTCAACTGAGCTGTTAAAGTGACTATTGGTGTTTTTTGACCATCACAGATTAATGAACACATCTTGTTCCTCGAGAATGTGAACACCACGTGTACAGAGACTATGTCTTTTAGTCAGTCAACATGATATTTTTTCCTTTGTGCCAAGCACTGTGTTAAGCTCTGGGGATACAAGTAAAGCCAAAAAAAAAAAAAAAAAAGGAGCTCTCATTGTGAGGGAGGAGACCACAATGAAACTAATGCTCACATGCAAGATTTCTACAAGCTAAATCTGAGATACTCTTCGAGGGAAGACATTAGCAGCAGAGACATGGAAAGGCCTCCTTCTGTTGATTTGAGCTAAGTCTAGAAGAAAGTCTGCAGAGCCTGAGACCAAGAAGTGGGAAATATCAGGCACAGGAGGCAGCCAATGTAGTGGCATGGAGTCCAGAGATAGAATGTCCTGCAGAAGGGACAGCAACAAGGTTAGTGTTGCTGTTTCATTGAGTAAGAAGAGGAGAGTAAGTTTCAGAAGACTAGAAAGGTAGGACTGGGCCTTGTGGCTGGAAATGCTATTAGAATCCTTCCTGCTTCTATATTTTTGGTGTTAAAGGGCAACTATACCTTAGTCCTAGGAAGAAACTGGGTAGGGAAATGCCATATGTTTATCATTTATGTTTAGTAATTTATTTTCTTTAAAATTAACCATTTCTTTCCTGCTGTTTTCTTATTTTTATAATTAAATTAAATTTATTCTTTGTTACATTTTAAGTTACGAGATTTCTCCCACTCTCCCTCCCCTTACCCTGAACAAGAGAAGTCCACCATTTGACACACACATATATGTAATTCATATATGTGTGTATACATGTATATATATGTCTAAATATATGTTGTATATATATGCCTATACACACACACACACACACACACACACACACACACACATGAATACGTAAAACCATACTATGCATACTTCTATTTATCAGTTCTTTCTCTGGAAGTGACTAATATTTTCCTTCACAGGTCCTTTGTAGTTGGTTTGAATATTGATAAAACTCACAATAGCTTAATTCAGTTATTCTTTGAATAATATTGCTGTTATTATATCCAGTATTCTCTTGGTTCTGTTCATTTCACTCTTCATTATTTCCTGTAAGTATTTCTGCTGTTTTCTTAATCAACCTCTCAGTCCTATCTTTCTTCATTTTTTCTCTGCCCTATCTAAAATCCATTCTTTTGATCATTTACTCTATCTTATTTCTCCCTGAGTTTTTTTTCCTGTCTTTGCCCTCCCTTAAAATTCTAGGGGGTCTTAATTTATGACCAGCTTGCAATTTTTTGCACCTCCTCTTCCATTCAGGTCTTTTTAACCTTGTCCGGTTGTCCCTTTCTTGGGAGTTTATTATTTAATTAAAAAAAATAAAATTGTAACTGTCAGGACCTTGGCATTTTGAATAAGTACACCCTTTATTACCAGAGGTTACACATTGCCCTCTTCTGGCAGAAGGCATGATACCCTCGTCCTCTACACCTAAAACACAGTTCCTGATAAACATTGGGCTTTGGTGGCAAATTAAACCATGTGCATAACATGTCCTTACCTGTTTCCTAGGCCAGCAAACTTCTCTCTCCTCCTATATCTAGTAGGCGGATCACAGTTCTAATTCAGACCAAATTTCCTCAGATCAAACCTGTCTGACACTTTTTTTCTGGAACTGTTAATGCCTCACAGTCTTCTTAACCCAGGCACAGTGCTTTTTTTTTTTTTTTTTCTATCTCCTGTTTCATTCCTAGAAAGAGTGCATTGACTTTGCCTCACTTGGATTGCTTAATACAAAGTGCCTAAAGAAGTCCTTCCTGTGGACCTATTTTTTAAAAATATTGATATATTTTATAAAATAAGCCAAAACTCAGAACTGAGCTGAAGCATACACCAAATTCCTCCTCCTTCCCAGGAATTTGAAAGACAATGCAAACATATGTTATTTTGTTTTTGTTTTTGTTTTTTACCCAAATGACCTGGTCAGCTGTATCTTTACCCCTAGCCCAAACGAAGGGCAAATAACCTCTTCTTTTGGGTGACTAAATAATAGCCATTATGAATTTTCCCAAGAAAGAGTCTTTGTCCTTTCCTTTATGCTCTATGGAAATTACATTGGTTCTCTTCTTTTTTTCCTTACTCCTCTAATTCTATATCTCTTAAAGAAGAAAACAATGGAAACACTATCAGTATTTGCTTTTATACCTTTCTTCCCTCCTCTTTCACTTTCCTTCTTGTATACGGCTATTCCCTCAATTGAAGGTCAGCTCCTTGAGGGCAGCAACAGCACTTTCATGTTTGTCTTTTGTATCTTCTGCATAGAATTCAACCTGGCACTTTGGGGAATGGTGGGATCCAGACCTGTCATTTCATTGATGTGGGTAACTCCTATGAGGACATTCATTTGCCTATAAGTCTAAGGAATTCCCCAGGACATTGGGAGGTTAACGGTGTTTTCCAGTGTCACACAGTCACTTCTCTGTCAGCAATAAGACTTGAGCCGAAGCATTATTAGCTATGAAGCCCCAGTACTCTATCTACTCCATAATGTTGCTCTTATGATTCTGGCCAAGAGTCGGTGCTTAATCAGTATTTCTTAATTGATCCTAACATTTACATTCTAACTGTGTCATCTTCTTTGGTTATTAATCTCCTTCAGAATTCCTGTGTGTCACAGGCATCAGACACAGCCTAGTGCCCGAAGACAGGGGGAGTAATGTCTACATTCTGCTCATTGGAATCTCCAAAGGTCAATCGCTATTGCTGCTAGATAGCTTTACAGAACACCTTTCCTCTTCACTTGACTTATAAAAGCCTCTCTTGACTTACCCTAAATCTCTAAAGTCAGTTACTACCGGTGCTTATAGTTTCAGTACTCCTTCTGCTTGCAGAATTTATTATTTATAGTGGCTTTCCTCTTCTGAGCTGCTGAATTACTAGTGATGCTACATGGCTCTAGCCACCTTCTTCTCACCAATGGAGGTCACGCTTCATTTGACCTACCTGAGTGAGTATGCAGGACCTGTTTTATTATCTTTTTTTGTTTGTTTGTTTGTTTGTTTGTTTGTGGGGGTTAAGTGACTTGCCCAGGGTCACACAACTAGTAAGTGTCAAGTGTCTGAGGTCAGATTTGAACTCAGGTCTTCCTGACTCCAAGGCTGGAGCTCTATCCACTGCACCAACTAGCTGTCCCCTCCAGTTTTATTATCTTTATGAAAGAGACGAGGAAATGGAGGTGCAGAGAGGCCTAATGATTTGTGTGAATTCACATGGCTAGTTAGCTATTGTGACAAATTCCCTACTCTTTCTCCTAGGCAAGACTCCATTTTGTATGACATTTATAGCAACCATGATAAAATTAAGAGTAGAAAGCAGGAGTATACCTTGGGGCCATTGACTGGTTTTTGTTTGTTTGTTTTTATTTCTTAGTTTTCCTACCCTGATTTTTATCATTTGAAAGAAATTTTTTAGCTGCCCCCTCCTTCAATTAGGAATAGTCACTTAAACATCCCTAGGAAGTAGTTAAGATACACATACTATATTTAAACTATACCAAGTCAACACAACCTCAGGCACCCCCCTCTTCCTCCCCACACCCCCCAAAAAAGACATCAAAGGCAATTAGTAGAAATGAGATTGAAATCTACACAAATCTGAGGGCTCCTCTTTAACTGCTTTCAGGATGATTTAGAGTGGATGTAGTTATGATGATGATTATTAAGCAGCTCAATGGTGGAGTGGATAGAACACTGGGCCTGGAATCAGGAAGACCTGAATTCAATTCTGGCCACAGATAATTGCTAGCCATAGGACCCCAAGCAAGTTTTAAACCTCTATTTGCCTAATTTCCTCATCTGAAAAATGGGGATAATAATAGCATTTTTCTTCTGGAGTTGCTGTGTGAGTCAAATGAAATAATATTTGTAAAGTGCTTAACACAGTGCCTGGAACATAGTAAATGCTATATAAATGTTAGCTATTATTATTGTCATTGTTACTACTCATTATTAACTCAATTAGTTGCCCTTTGGAATGACTGTCATTTGAAGAAAGGCTAACCAGTCTTCTCTGTATTTACTTTGACGAACCCCCAATCTCTATATTCCTTGTCCTCAATTCATACTTACATTTTACATAGACTCATTCCCATGGTTTTGAAACGCTTTCAAGTACCTTCTTTAAATATTTTAGGCTCTACTTCTTTTAATAGAATATATGTTGCATGATCAATTTAGGAGGGAGTTTGCAATTTCTTTGAAGCTAGTGATTGCAAAATGTAATTACTGCATATTATCTGGAAGTTCATTCTCTACAAAAGTTCTGGATTTGTCATTGCACACACCGTTTATTGTGTTATGGTTCTTGCTTTTTTATTTCTCTGCCCCAACCTGTACTATCTTCCTAAACCATAAAAGGCTACTGGGATACAAGTAGAAAATCTTCTCTGCAATTCTAGTTCCAAGGATATAAAGGTGTGTGTGTGTGTGTGTGTGTGTGTGTGTTTTCGGGGCAAGTGTGGAGAGGTGCTTGAATTAGGTTCTTTCCTGGTCTGATGAATTTGCAAGACTGTTATTCCACCTTAGAATCCTTCAGTTCCCACAAACCTTTCAAAATGTTGAAGGAGGAGGGATGTTTATGTTAGAAGGTCGTGGTGTAGAAAATGACCCCTCCTTTGCATATTTTAAAGATAGTCTTATATATTGGAAGCTTCATTGGCTCCTAGATCAACAAACCTTGTGATCTACCTAATTTGCTGGCTATGTTGTAGGATCTTGGATCCTACAACAATCCTTTAACAATAAGAGAAGAAAAATAAATTGAAGGAATTAGAATAGGCAATGAGGAAATAAAACTAGCACTCTTTGCAGATGATACGATAGTATACATAGAGAATCATAGAGAATCAAGGTTAAAAAAAACTAGGCACGTATTTTATTTTTGGTTCAGGTCTAGAGAATGAATTGAAGCTTCAAGTGATCTGTGGGTGGGGGAGAGAAGATGTAACATGGGAAAGAGGAAATCCTTTTTATTCCCCCTCATTTGACCAAATTAATTCATTCGAACTTACAGCCCACAATAAGACAGGCTCTAATCATCTCATTCATTTTGTCAAGATAGATGAGTGAGTGGAGTTGAGAAAGATGAAAATTCAATAGTTGATTAGCTCTTATAGTACAAACTTTCTAAAGGTGTAATGACTTAGTTTGTGAGGTTATGTTTATTTGAGCATTAGAATTGTAAAAGCAGAGGTTGAGTAGATCTCTCTCATGAGTTATAGAGGATCCCAGTATGAGAATAGGACAAGATGAGCTCTAAGATCCCTTCCTGCACACTTTATTTCTATGATCTTAAGGTTCCCAGAAATATACTGGGGTTGCATTCTCTTTCATGTATATCTTATGCTACTTTTATCAGGTTTTGACCAATCATTGAAGCCAGATGGCAGTTCTGAGCTCAGGGCTATGTCTACAACGTACATACCAAGGTAGAAATGTGACTACTTTGATGACTGTGATTAAAGGGACCCCTTCTCAATCACTTCTTCTCCACCCCCTCAATATAGCTTTCTATCAATATCTTTATCTGTAGAAAGATTATAAATTTGGATCTGGTATATGTTGAGTTATGGCAATAGAATGGAGAACAAGCTCTGTTTCTTCCAATGTGATTACCTCCTTTAAGTTGTTCATTTGCTCAACTTTCCCTTGTGAAGCACAAGCAGTTGAATGTTTACAGATGAGGTCCCTTTATTAAAACACAGTAGCTTTTGGACTTGCTCAAGCTCATGCCATGGATCAGCAGAGAGTCAGGGCTGGAATAAAGAGTTCTTGATTCGCTGTTTGGTGCCTGGACCCTGCCGCCAAACTGCTTTTCTGTCTCCATTAAAAAATGATTCATGGTAGGCTGACACAGACAAAGGCCAGATATATTTGAGTCATTTCCTCCCAATTGAACTCGTTGTTATAATTATATGAAAGTCATAAGATTCAGTGGTTCCCTCCCCCCCCACCTTAATTCTAATCTCTACAGATAACTATAAATTGAAAAATGAAGCTGTTGTTGTGGCTTTAAATTGAACAGCAGTGGTGCTTTTTGCCCCCACTCCTGCAAATAAATGAGGAAAAAGCAGAAATTCATTTTTTAATGGATAAAAAAACATGCCTGCATGTTTGCATGAAGGTTTTTTTTTTCTTCATTAGTTCATGCCTACCTGGAGAATTGATACAGTTGACATGCTACTTCAGGAAATACCAAGAGGAGTAAAATGGTATAGAATGAAAAACATGAAATTTGGAACCAATCCATCAGTCATTAAACATTTATAAGTGCCTACTATGTTTCAGGCACTGTGCAAAGTGCTAGAGATATGTACACACACACACCTACAAGATTTCTCTCTATATATGCATACACATATATGTATGTGTTTATTTCTATGTGTGTGTTTATGTGTTTGTCTGTCTATCTATCTATCTATCTATCTATCTATCTATCTATCTATCTATCTACCCATTTACCTATCTACCTACCTACCTACCTACTTATCTATCTACCTATCAGTGGAAGGAAGGCATTAATAGTAAGGGGGAACATTTTTTTATGACCTCCAAGTAGTCACTTAATCTTTCCAGAGTTCAGTTTTTTTCTCTAATAAAATTGCAGAGTCTCACTAGATAAACTTAAAGTCCCTTCTAAATTTCCATCCTATTAATGGGTTTTCTATAGGCATAAACACTCGTAGTCAGATCAGACATCAACCACCCTTTTGCTCATACCACCCACAAATCTCAAAAACACATTACTAATAATGCCTGAAAACCTAGTTATTTCAAGAAATTTAATGAATCTAATAAAGGAAACAATTGGCAAAACCACCAAGAAGGTTTGCCATCAACACTACTATCATCATTTAGAGACAATTACATTTATTTGTGGGGGAAGGTGTATGTATCATTTTTTAAAAGAAACATGGAAAAAATGCTTTGGGTCATGGAGATTTATTATGTTAACCAAAGGAAAATAATATACTATGATTTTCTTTCAAATCATTAATGCACAAGTTTGTTTAGGTTGAAGATAATGACATGAATAACACAGTTTTTGTTTGGAAGGATCTTATAATGTAGAAGGAGAAATACAAATAAAGACACACAAGTAACTATAATATAAATTAAAATGTAATTAGTGCATCCATGACAGATACAACAATAGAATAGCAAACTGTATATGACCCTCTAATTACAAATCAAGTGAGGCATAAAATGGGTACTTTGTTGGAAATGATTCATTTCCTAACTCAAATGGAAAAGAGATTCTGTATAAATTATAATTTTTCGAGAGTTTTCTAAATAAGATCCACATTCACTCAAAGGGATTCGACTTAAAAAATGGAAAAAAATGGTTACATAACACCTATTGTACTCATTATATCAATGGATAGCTCTTCAAACTAGTCCATTAGTAATACTATTTTGGATAGAGACTGAAAATGGAGAATGAGCTAGGTACAAAATTGAAGAGGGGGAAGAGAATAGATTGGATCATATTTGTACAACTGCACAGTGTTTTTAATGACTTAGTTATTTTCTGAACCAGCCCATCTTTTTAAAACCAATATTGTTCCAGTAATGGTATATGCCTATGAATCACAGAATACTCAAGTTTCTATAGAATTAAAGTCAAGAGTTATCCAAACGACAATGTAAAATTAATGGTGGGTATAGATAGACTTTTGTGTGTTATCAAATAAGAACTGTGCACCAAGAGAATTGAAAAAGGCATCATCAAAGGGATACACCAACTGAAAGAGAATGTGGGGTGGTCATGTAGCAAGGTTTAAAGATCTAAGATGCATATCCTGCATGTTCCATTGGCATCCATGTCATATCAAGAGATCAAGAGAATGATCCTCAATATTCTGAGTAGACTCCTAAATAAAATATTAACAAAGAGATTATAGCAATTTATCACCAGGATAATACACTATAACCAGATAGGATTTGTACCAGGAATGTTTTAATGGTTTAATGGTTTAATATTAGGAAAACTATAAGCATAATTGACCATATCAACAACAAAACTAACAGAAATCATATGATTATTACAATAGATTAAGATAAAGCTTTTGACAAAATATAACACTCACTCCTATTAAAAACACTAGAGAGCAAAAGAATCAATGGAGTTTTCCTTAAAATAGTAAGTAGCATCTATCTAAAACCATCAGCAAGCATTATAAATAATGGGAATAAGCTAGAAGCTTTCCCAGTAAGATCAGGGGTGAAAAAAGGATGTCCATTATCATCACTTCTATTCAGTATTGTACTAGAAATGTTAGCTTTAACAATAAGAGAATAAAAAATAAACTGAATGAATTAGAATAGGCAATGAGGAAATAAAACTAGCACTCTTTGCAGATGATATGAAAGCATACTTAGAGATTCCTACAGAATCAAGGGGAAAAATAATTACTTGAAATAATAAACAACTTTTGTAAAGTTTCAGGATATAATATAAAACCTCATAAATCACTGTCATTCCTATACAATGCTAACAAAGGCCAGCAGCAAGAAATAGAAAGAGAAGTTCCACTTAAAATAACTGTAGATAACAAAATATTTGGGCATCTACCTGCCAAGACAAACCTAGGAACTATATGAACATAATTACAAAACACTTTTGATACAAATAAAAGCAGATCTAAACTATTTCAAAAATATCAATTGCTCATAGATAGGCTGCACTAATATAATAAAAATAATAATTCCACCTAAATTTATTTACTTGTTCAGTACCATACCAATCAGATTACCAAAAAATATTTTATAGAACTAGAAAAAATAACATTCATGTAGAAGAACATAAAATTGCAAAGGAAGGTGGCTTAGCCACAGCAGATCTAAAACTATTTTATAAAGCTGCAATCATCAAAATTTTGGTACTGACTAAGAAATACAGTGGTATATTAGTGGAATAGGTTAGATACACAAGACAGAGTAGTCAATGACTATAATAATTTACTGTTTGATAAACCCAAAGACTCCAGCTTCTGGAATAAGAACTTAGTAGTTGACAAAAACTACCGGGAAAACTGGAAAGCAGTATGGCAGAAACTTGGCATAGACCAGTATTTCACATGGTATACCAAGATAAGGTCAAAATTAGTTAAAGGGTGATACCATAAGCAAATTAAAAGGGCAAGGAATAGTTTACTTTTCACATCTATGGAGAAGGGAAGAATTTATGACCAAACAAGAGATAAAGAATGATATGAAAAGCAAAATGGATAATTGTGATTACATTAAATTAAAACATGTTTGCACAAACAAAGCCAATGCAACCAAGATTAGAAGGAAAGTAGAAAGCTGGAAAACAATTTTTACAACCAATATTTCTTTTTCTTTTTTTTGAAGCATATTTTTCCCTTTATTTTTCTTGCTTTTTTTGAGAGCTAATCCCTGCTGTAATTTTTTAGATTTTATTTTTAGATTTTATTATATTTTTTAGATTTTATTAACTTATTTATTTTTAGTTTTCAACATTCACTTTGACAAGATTTTGAGTTCCAAATTTTCTCCCGATTTTGTCCCTCCCCCCACCCCAAGATGGAATGTATTTTGAATACCCCTTCCCCTAATCTATCTTCTCTTCTATCTCCTCCACACACTTCTCTTATACCCCCTCCCACTTTAATTTTCCTGTAGGGCGAGATAGATTTCTATATACCATTGCCTGTATATCTTATTTCCCAGTTGCATGTGAAAACAATTTTTAACGTTTGTTTTTAAAACTTTGAGTTCCAAATTTTCTCCCGTCCTCCCTCCCCGCCCACTTTCATTGAGAAGGCAAGCAACTCAATACAAGTTATATATGTATAGTCATGCAAAACAGTTCCATAGTAGTCACATTGTGGAAAAACTAAGTATATTTCCCTTCATCCTATTCTGCCCCCCATTCATTCTATTCTCTCTTTTGAACCTTGTCCCTTCTTAGAAGTGTTTGTTTCTGATTACCCCATCCTCCAAACTGCTCTCCCCTCTATCATCTCCCTGCTCTCTTATTCCCTTCTCCCCCTACTTTCCTATAAGATAGATTTCCATACCCAAATGAATAGGTATGGTATTCCCTCCTTAAGCCAAATCTGATAAGAATAAGATTCACTCATTCCCTCTCACCTTCACCCACTTCCCCTCCACTGTAAAAGCCTTTTCTTGTCTGTTTTATGTGAGATAATTTACCCCATTCTACCTCTCCTTTTCTCCTTCTCCCAGCATAATCCTCTCTCACCCCTTAAGTTTATTCTCCAGATATCACCCTTTCATCTTCAACTCACCCTGTGCCTTCTATCTATCTATCTATCTATCTATCTATCTATCTATCTATCTATCTA
>NW_020954639.1:5184872-5222057 GCF_900497805.2 Vombatus ursinus
TCTATCTATCTATCTATCTATCTATCTATCTATCTATCTATCTATCTGTCTATCTGTCTATCTGTCTATCTGTCTATCTGTCTATCTGTCTATCTGTCTATCTGTCTGTCTGTCTGTCTGTCTGTCTGTCTGTCTGTCTGTCTGTCTGTCTATCTATCTATCTATCTATCTATTTATTGATCTATCTACATATATTTTTCCCTCCAACTACCCTAATGCTGACTAAGGTCTCATGAATTACAAATATCTTTCCATGCAGGAATGTAAACAGTTCAATCTTAATGAGTCTTTCATGATTTCTCTTTCCTGTTTAGTTCTTCATGTTTCTCTTGAGTCTTGTATTGGAATGCCAAATTTTCTATTCAGCTCTGATCTTTTCATCAGGAATGCTGGAAAGTCCTCTATTTCACTGAATATTCATTTTTTTCCTCTGAAGGATTATACTTAGTTTTGCTGGGTAGGTGATTCTTGGTTGTAATCCTGTCTCCTTTGACATCAGGAATATCATATTCTGAGCCCTCTACTCCCTCAGTGTAGAAACTGCTAAATCTTGTGTTATCCTGATTGTGTTTACACAATACTTGAATTGTTTCTTTCAGTCTACTTGCAATATTTTCTCCTTGACCTGGGAACTCTGGAATTTGGCTACAATATTCCTAGGAGTTTTCCTTTGGGGATCTCTTTCAGGAGGTGATCTTTCAATTTCTATTTTGCCCTCTGGTTCTAAAATATCAGGGTGATTTTCCTTGATAATTTCTTGAAAGATGATGTCTAGGCTCTTTTTTTGATCATGGCTTTCAGATAGTCCAATAATTTTTAAATTATCTCTCATGGATCTATTTTCCAGGTCAGTTGTTTTTCCAGTGAGATATTTGACATCGTTTTCTGTTTTTTTTTCATTCTTTTGGTTTTGTTTTACATTGTCTTGATTTCTCATAAAGTCACTAGCTTCCAATTCCTCCATTCTAATTTTTAAGTAAGTATTTTCTTCAGGAAGCTTTTGGGCTTCCTTTTCCATCTGCCCAATTCTGCTTTTGAAGTCATTCTTCTCCTCATTGGCTTTTTGGACCTCTTTTGCCTTTTGGGTTAGGCTATTTTTTAAGGTGCTATTTTCTTCAGTATTTTTTTTGGGTCTCCTTTAGCAAGCTGTTTACTTATTTTTCATGTTTTTCTTGCATCACTCTCACTTCTCTTCCCAGTTTTTCCTTTACTTCTCTTACTTGCTTCTCGAAATCCTTTTTGAGCTTTTTCATGGCTTGGCACCAATTCATATTTTTCTTGGAGGATGTAGGAGCTTTGACTTTGTTGTCTTTTGGTTGTATGTTTTGATCTTCTTTGCCACCAAAGAACAATTCCATGGTCTAACTTTTTTTTGTGTGCAGTTTGTTCCTGATCCCAGTCAATTACTTGAGTTATAAACTCTTTGTTAAGGTAAGCATCTGCTTCCAGTATGGAGAATGTACTGTCCCAAGTTTTGGGGGTTTTGTGAAGCTGTTTTCAGAAATACTTCTAGGGACCTATAAATTTTCAGTTCTTCCAAGGTGGTATGATCAAGGGCAAGGTATTTAGTCCTTTCCTGTCCTGTGCTCTGGTCTATGAGTGACCACAAGCACTCTTTTCCTACTTGGAACTGTGAGGAGGGTTCCCTCTCCACAGCCACTACAAGCTCCACCATACCAGCACTCCTCCTTGCCCCAGGACTACCACTCAGAACTGTGACCCAGATCCAAGCACCGGCAAAGCAAGAGAATCCTGCATCAGCAACAGCAAAGAGATTTCATTCCCCCTCAGTCTGGGGGTCAGGAGCTTAGGAAGCAGCCGCTGCCCAGGGATGCACCGAGATTGGGGCTGGGACCAAGATCCTCTCTCACAGCAGGCACAGACTTTTCCTACTATTCTTCTAAGTTCTCTTTGGTGTTCGTGGGTTGAGAAGTCTGGAAACCACAGCAGCTGCCAGTGATTCAGTCCTGTGAGTCCTGCTTCGGCTTTGCTGAGGCCTGGTCTTTGCCTGTGGGGCCCATGCTGAACTGCATTCCTCTCCCAGCCTGGTATAATAGACCTTTCCAATTAACCATCCAGGTTGTCTTGGGCTAGAAATTTGCTTCACTCTGTCTTTTTGTGGGTTCTGCTTCTTTATAATTTGTTTAGAGTCATTTTTACAGGTATTTGGAGGGGTTTGGGGGAGAGGTCAAGCAAGTCACTGCTTTTATTCTTCCATCTTGACTCTGCCCAACAACCAACATTTCTGATAAAGGCCTCATTTCTCAAATATACGGAGAACTGAGTCAAATTCATTCTCCCAATTGATAAATTATCAAAGGATATGAACAGTTTTCAGATGAAGAAATTAAAACTATCTATAGTCAAATGAAAAAAAATACTCTAAATCACTATTGATTAGAGAAATGCAAATTAAAACAACTCTGAGGTACCACCTCATACCTATCAGATTGCCTAACATGACATAAAAGGAAAATGATAAATGTTGGAGAAGATGTAGGAAAATTGGATTGTTGGTGGAGATGTGAACTGATCCAACCATTCTGGAGAGCAATTTGGAACTGTGCCCAAAAGACAATCAAATTATGCATACCCTTCGATCCAGCAATACCACTCTTAGGTCTTTATCCCAAAGAGATCATAAAAAGGGGAAAAGGTCCCACATGTACAAAAATATTCACAGCATCTCTTTCTGTGGTGGCAAAGAACCAGAAATTGAGAAAATGCCCATCAATTGAGGAATGGTTAAACAAGTTGTGGAATATGAATGTAATAGTATACTATTGTGCTATAAGAAATAATGAGCAGGCAGATTTCAGAAAGAAAAAAAGTGGGAAAACTTATATGAACTGATGCTGAGTGAAGTGAGCAGAACCAGGAGAACACTGTACACAGTACCAGCAACACTGTGTGGTGATCATCTATGATAGACTTAGCTCTTCTCAGCAATATGATGATCTAGGACAATTCTAAAAGACTCATGATAGAAAATGCTGTCCACAGCCAGAAAAAGAACTTCGGAGTCTGAATGCAGATCGAAGCATACTATTTTCACTTTTTTTCTTTCTTGTAGTTTTTCCCTTTTGTTCTGATTCTTCTATCACAACATGACTAATGTGGAAATATGTTTAATATGATTGTACGTGAATAGCTATATCAGATTGCTGTCTTGGGAAGGGGAGAAGGGAGGAAGGAAGAAAAAATTTGGAACTCAGCATCTTATAAAATTGAATGTTAAAAACTATCTTTACATGTACTTGGAAAAGAATAAAATATTATTAAGTGGAAAAATATTGGGTAGACTTCTTGTAGAGGATTGATAAAGGGTCATTGAAAACAGTTGCACAGGATGAGCTGGCATGGATGGGTGGCAGTCTTCATTGATGGAGAATATATCTCTAGAAATGAGATGACCAAACTAGATTGTGGAGAGTCTTGAATATCAAACTATGTATTTTCTACTTTAACTCACATTATTTTTTTCAAGTTCTTCTTATATAATTCCAAGCCTGACAGTTAACCAAGAACAAATTTCAAGAATTAGGAAAAGTGTGCTGTGGAGTTGAGGGTGTGGGGTGTTTGTACATGAAGAAATCATGAGATCATTGAGTGATTGGTTTTGAGTGGGTGGATAGGTAAAAGGGAAGAATAATATTGACAGGAGGGTACTTCACAGATTTGCTCAGAACTGAATTGGTTGTTGTTTTTCAGTTGCCTCTATCTCACTGTGACTCCCTGGATCATAGCTCACCAATATTGTCCACAAAGTTTTTTTTAGCAAAGATATTGAAGTGGTTTGCCATTTCCTTTTCCAGCGAATTAAGGCAAACAAAGGTTAAGTGATTTGCCTAGGGTCACAGAGCTAAATGTCTAAGGATAGATTTGAACTCAAGCCTTCCTGACTCCAGGCCTAGCTTACTATCCCTTGATTTATCTAGCTGCCTCTTGGTATTGATAGTAAACATAATTCAGATACAATTCTTTAGACATGTAACTTCATGAAGACTCAACGAGGAAAGATAGTTTATGTTACATTGTTCTCACCAAAATACTTGCTTGAGTTGCAAGTTAATCAAGAGATTGGCAAAATTCTCAATTAACTTAATCCTGTGCAGTCTCATCTAAGGTATCTGTGCTGAAAAGCCAAAATCTATTACTGACATTTTCTCTGTATATATATTCTCTGTCTCTATATATATGCATGTGTGTGTATATATATATGTCTGTGTGTATGTATATATATATATAATGTATATATTTTTACTTGAAATGATATTATTTCAAGTATCATCTCAAGTAACATTGTATAACAAACATGCATGTGTACACTCACATACATATACATATATATGTATGTATGTATATGTATCAGAGTTGAATACATGTATTTGAAGGCCCTTGAAGTGTTACACTTTAGGTAACTTAAAAAAAAAAGTAATATCCTACTAAACCTCCTTTGGGTATTGCTGAAGCACTCAGGTCACTTGAATTAATTTAGTTTAAAACACCAGAAGGATTCATAACTATGATTCCATAGTTAACTAGGGGATAATTAAGTCTATCCCCAGTGACAGAGATTTGGCCCCTACATGCAATGTGTATAATGCATGCAAATGCTCATGATTTCTAATGGGAAATCATCTTCTAGGAGTGGCATCTGAAAATCTTTGTTTTCTTTTTTTCCTTTAGCTTTGCATCTTGTGATGAAACCCATGTTTATGGATGACAGAACCCAAAATTAACAAGGTTTTATGGCATGCCTTCCAAGTTAAATTTAATACTGATTATACATGTACCTAGGTACAGGTATTTTTTTCCCCAATGCTTGTTCTGTAATTTCCTTGTCAGCATTATGTCAGATATGTATCTCAATGTATATGTATGCATGTGAGAGGCAATGTGCCTCAATGTGACTAACTTTCAAGTCC
Organism: Vombatus ursinus; assembly: GCF_900497805.2. Classification (NCBI taxonomy): domain Eukaryota; kingdom Metazoa; phylum Chordata; class Mammalia; order Diprotodontia; family Vombatidae; genus Vombatus; species Vombatus ursinus. Next base: position 5,189,801 of record NW_020954639.1, read on the forward strand.
CTCCTCTGATAAATATTAGTTGTATGTGTCTGAGTAAATCATTTAATCTCTAAATGCCCTAGATAATTTTCTAAGGCTATATATTATGAACCAGATCTGCCTTGGTAGATAGAGGGAATTGCCTTGTAGGAATTCCCAAACCATTGAAATTGCAATGGTTTTCTCCTACCCCCCAAAAAAAGATTGCAGGAAAAAAAATTTAAATGGTATATATTCATATAGTATATATTTTTTTTACTTGAAATGGTGAGATTATTTCAAGCATCATCTCTTTCAAGTAACATTGTATAACAAACATACACATACACAAAAGCATACAACGAGGTTTGTATATATTCAGCCCAAGTTCTTGTGTGCACATGTATGTGTGTGCTCTTGTCTTCCTCCTCTTCTCTCCTTTCCTTAGCATAGGATCCTAGAGGTAGAGCTGGACATGAGACCACACACCATCTACTTGAAACTCACTTATTTTACAGATGAGGAGGACAGGGTGATTATTGACTGGTCCAATGTCACACAAGCCATAAGTACCAGGCAAGGCCTCTGTCTTCAGAATCAGTGATTTTCCCTTTGACTTCTAGTGTTAAAAGTCAATAAGACTGAGTTTGTGTTCAAAGTGAAGTGGAAAATAAGGCAAATAGGAGAATAATTGAGGCCCAAAAAATCTCCCAAGCATGCCTTAACTATTCTTATATTATGATTGTGAGAGATGATCTCCCAGAAGTGAAGCCTCCTCAAAGGGTTAATAGTTTTTGTTAATAGTTCTCACAAAGGACAGCAAAGGACCTGTACCTAGGTACAGGTATTTTTTTCCCCAATGCTTGTTCTGTAATTTCCTTGTCAGCATTATGTCAGATATGTATCTCAATGTATATGTATGCATGTGAGAGGCAATGTGCCTCAATGTGACTAGTTCTCACAAAGTGAATAGTTCTCACAAAGGACAGCAAAGGACCCGTACCTAGGTACAGGTATTTTTTTCCCCAATGCTTGTTCTGTAATTTCCTTGTCAGCATTATGAGATCACTGGTCATTTGGAGAGACGTAAGGTCAGAAGCCAGTTAGTAAGAAGAGCGGGAGGAGAGAAATTGGAGGCACCTGTTGTAGATGGCCTTATCAAAGAATTTAATTGTATTATTGAAACACACTCCCTTCTGACCTTGTCAAAACCCTGCTCAGACCCTGTTTTTAAGCACGTAGCAGAAAGAATAGTATATACCCTACCCCCAACCTAAACTGCAAGACTTCCCACCTTTTCTTGTGTTCAAGTAAACTTGCATAACCTCCTTTGTTCTCTGTTGCTGGGGCAGATTTCTGTGAACAGATTACTCCCCCTTAAACCCAGACAATGGGATAAGGAAAAGGGGGTTAGGACAGAGGAACTCACGTTAGGGTATAAATAAGCCTTGCTTTCTGTATGTACTCATACCCCCTGGCTGGTGCCATTAGGGTGACCAGGGGTGGTACCCTTTCTCATGAGAAAGCAATAAACTCCTTTCTGCTTTCAAGGTATCTAAGTCTTTGAGTTGATTTTGAGTAGTGCTCTCTGTCCCACACATGATGAAAGGAGATTTGTTTTCAACTATATCTCCTATATAGGTGTTTTGGCTCACCCCTACTTTGGTTTTAATCAATCCCTTTCAATAAAATGATTGAATCTCTGGCCTTGTATAGACACAACTTTTTTTTTTCGTTTTTCCAGAGACATCAGAAACACATTACACCAACCTAGCGAAAATATCTTGGGTCTTTGTCAAATTGCAGGTATAATTTCTGTGACTCTGGAAATTCCACGAAAGCAAACAGGTGCATTTTCTCTGAGCACAACAACAGTTTGTCAACAGTGATGTATATTACTGTTAACAAAGTGGGTCAGACTGGCCTGCTCAGACAAGTCAGTGGTCCTAAAATGATGGGGAAAATCCTCTTTATTGAGACATAGGAAAGGAGGAGTTCTGGGCAATTGGAGAATGTCACAATTGGTTACAGCTGAGGAAGGTGTGTTGCCCTTTAGGTATGGATAATCATGTCCCTCTCTGACGATTAAGAAATGGTAACTGTTTTTAATATTCAACTGCTCTTGTAATTTTGACTAGAAAATCAGAACCACTTAAATCAAGACCACCTGGTTAGTCATCCCCTTGGATAAGGTCAAACTACCCCTATTTTGGGGAGGGGCTCAACCTAAATTGGTCTTTATTTACAGGCAATAATACAGATACGCCAGCTTAAAGTGGTTAGAGGCATACCAATAATAAAACATGACCCAAGGGCTAGCTGTGCACAGACTGCATTTTTGAGCTTACTTGATAAATGGGGCTTGACAAACTGGGGAATAGATTTGATTGCAGAGAAAATCAATTACTAAATGATAACAGCATAATTTTAGTTTTCTCATATATTTTACCAAAATAAAAAACCTCTACTATTAAAACTTTGATTGATTTGTTAGAATACTGGTTATTAGGGGAAGAGGCATGTTTAAGGGCTTCAATGCCATGCTAACCTGATTCTTAATTGTTATGAAAATTAAAGAAAACCTTTTTAAATTAGTTTTTTATGAAAATGAGAGGAAAGTTTTGTTTATAAAGTTATTGGAAGTTGATGGAATAATTATAAATTGATTAACAGAAGAGGTTTTACATGGAAACATTTGTGTTTTACATGAAAACATTTGCAGAGTAGTGAGAGGTGAAAGTTTTGCATGATCAGTCCTACTTTACCACAGGAGTTGATAATGCTATTCATTTATGAGTTGCTAACTGATAACAATGACTCTCTAATATCTCTAAAGAGGGGAATCATGGTGCATTGGATAGAAGGCTAGCATTGGGGTCAGAAAGACCTGGGATCAAGTCTTGACTATGGTATGTACTGGCTATTTTTAGAAAAATAAATCAATTAACCTCTGAGTAGCCCATATAGCTTTCTGGATTGTTTAAGTGCCAGTTGATTTCTTATACTGAAGCTAATGAAATCATAGGTACAGACAAAAAAAGTATAAGTACATAATAAAAAATACAAGGAATGGGAAATATTGAACTGAACAGTAAATGAGTGGATAGCTCTCTTCTGAGTATCAATATTAAATCATTAACTGCCTGTTGGACAACTCACACATTCCAGGGGCAGTTAACACTCAGCATGTCTCAAACAGAACCCCATCATCTTTTTTTCCATAAACACATCCCTTTCCCTAACTTCTCTACCAATCAATCAATATACACGAATTAATTAAGCACCTATATTGTATCAAGCACTGTGCTAGGTACTAGAAATGCAAATTTGAAGAATGAAAGAACCTCAACTTGAAATGAGTTTATATGGTAATCTAGATGTGTTTAATAGGTTCTAGAGACATGATGCAGCATAGTGATTAGAGAACTGTCCTCAAAATCTAGAAGACCTGGGGTCAAGACGTGTCTTTGCTTCATACTAACTGTGTGATTATAAGCATGTAACTTAACCTCTCAGCCTCTAGGAACCTCTCTGACTATAAATTACTGTGATAATACCAAGTTAAATTGGTCCTCTACCAAATTTCCTCACCTGGGAAGCTTTTTATATCAACAAAATCATAAATCCAATTCCTGCTCTCTTATTTATAGGTCTTGTATTAAGTGCTGGGAATAGGAAGAAAGGAAAAAACAGTCTTGGCCCTCAAGAAATGTACATTCTGAGTTGCATAATGCAAATAATTAGGTACATATTAAATAGAGAAAGTAAATGGAAGATCGTCATAGCAAGGAAGCTTTCCTGCAGAAGATTGAATTGGAGGTGAAACATGAAGTAAGTTAAATGAGTTGGTGAGGAGACAAGAAGGCAGAGCATTCTAAGAACAGGGGACAGCTAATGAGAAAGCACAGGGCTGGGAAACAGAAAAGCCAGGCATCAGTGTAAGGAACAGCAAGCACACCAGTATGGATGGGTCATAGAGTACTCAGAGGGGAGAGTAAAGGGTCTGAGAGACTTATTGATAATAGATAGCAAGAATTCATCACATAAAAGTCAGAATAATTTTGTGATGTCCTCTGATGGCATAATCCACCAATAATTTATAAAATTGCACCCAAAATTAAACACACATACACATGCTTGATGAAGACTTAAAAAAGGGGATATTTTCAAGATGGTGTGTAACTATTTGGGGTAACTTAAAATATGAGAAATTCCTGAATCTTTCAGTCACCAAAAGCTCTCTGTTTTCATTAAGGAATATTTTTATTTTTTAGCATCATAGCCAGGTATCTGTGTACTCCAATACTCAACTTTCTGCTAATGCAAGAGTCTTCTATTGCAAAAAAAAAAAAAAAAAAAGAGGAACATAACCTGAGAACATCATCTGCATTCATCATAAATGCTTAATAGTTTGCATCTTCCTAGGTACTTTTTGAGACTCAGAAACATAATTACTAAGACATTATAATTTGCCAGATCTTTGATGATTTTAGTAAGACAGGAAATCTGCACACAGGAATTCTTCAGTGCCTTAATTATTTGGTTCCTGAGACATCATTGGAATCATGCTTCCATTACACCTAATGGGGACAGTGCTATTCACATGTAAATGGCTAGGATGATAGTAAATATACATAATGTTCCAAAGTAATGGGTTAAATTATAAAGGGACAATGAATTCCAATGACAGAAATAGGAAGGAAAAAAACCTGGTAGTCAGCCCATCAACAACTTGTGGCCTCACTGAGCATATTTGAGGTGATTTTTTACAGTTCTATGTTCTTCTTGTTTAATGTGTGGTTTAGATGTTTTGAGGAAGGAATCTAATCACAAAAGTGCCCAAAGTGCTTTTAATGACAAAGACCACACTGTTAGATAGCTCATAATTCTGAGCAATCCAAGCCTAATGCACTACTTACTCTTCTGATATTTATATCATCTCTTTCTATAATACTTTTTTTTTCAGTGAGTGAAACTTGTGCGATGATAAAGGAGAAGATGACTTGAAGATCTGATTGGGTCAGATAAACTGACTGACTCTCTTGGCTGATCATGTTCTTTGCATGATACACTTTAAAAATCTGGCCAGACTTTTCCTTAGACAGAAAGATCCCACAAGACAAACAAAATGTTTCTTTCCTTGCCTTTACATTACTTTGTGAACTCCTGTGGTTTATATACTTTGTTGAAATTTATTTTCAATGGTCAATTATTGTTCAAATTTCCCTTTAAAGATACTTACCATATCCTTGTTTAAGTTGATCAATCATTAAGGTTTTAGGAATTACCTACTGTATTCCAGGAACTACGATGCCAGCATACCAAATGCCTTTCAATAGCAAGAGATTCCATTAATCACACCAGCTTTAGCCATTCACTATATAGCAAAAGCAGAGAGTAGTAGAGCAAAGCTCTCCTCCTTTCAAAAAATCAAAGATTTGCTTCAAAGCATGTCATAAATGTGGGGCTGCACAGGAGGTCCTCTGTTTACTATATGTTCTATAGCAGTGGTTTTCACATGTTTTTATTCTATGGACAAATTTGTTACAGCAATGGGGTAGCAGTCCTTCATATATACATGCATATATGTATATATGTATACATATATTGGTATATATATATATATATGTATATATGTATATGTACATGTGTATATCTCCTTTACGTCACCATTTGTCCATTCCTTCAATTCAATAGGAACCAACTTTCTATTAGTTGAAAGAGGTCATAATGGGTTATATTATGTTAAAATATGCTAAATGCTTTCAATAGAATCTTAGCATTTACCACACATGGCATATTACATCCTGTCTCCATTAATTTGACTCTTTCCCAATACTGGAATTCTCTCCCTTCTCACCACCACCTCTTGGAAGCCATGATTTCCTTCAAGACTCAGCTCAAATGCCATCAAATGCAAGAAACTTCTCTAGTTACCCAAGATAGTAATGCCTCCTTCTACCCTACTCAGTTTGACATTGTGTACACTCACACATATGCATATTCATATATATATATATGTACTGTTTTTGACAAACTGTAGTATTTATTAAACTATAAATTTTGTAACCAAAAGAAAAAAGAAAGATGAGACATTAGAAGAAGAAACTATAAGAACTAAGTAGCAAAGCTTATTAGAATAATGCAAAGTGTATTATGGTCAAGATTTTGTCATAAAATTTATTAATTTTTACTTTATGTTACATTTTTAAAACTTGGAGATAAAATGATTGCAGTTTTTTTCTATTTAAATAATCCTTCATAACTCCAAACATATGTATTCTCACATTAAATTAAGCTTCTTGCTCTTATCAATAACCAGCATCTCATATTCCTCCCACATACAGTTTCTTTCCATATGTAAATCCACGCAGAGAAAGAAGACACAGTGCAATATTTAGATAATGACGACATTACACAGGGACCAAAAAGATCAATGATCTCAGAAAGAAAAAGCTACAAAATAAAAGACTTAAAAAATACCCAATAGCCAAGTATTGCTAAGTAACTTGCAACTATCAACACCCAAGTTCCTGACTTTTAAATAAAATTTTCCAGAGACATATTAGACATATATCTAGATCTAAATACACACACACTTGTACTGCATAATGTAGTTTGACTGGTCTGAATGTGCCATGTATATATAATTATCTGACCTCCCTCATCTCTGGGTAGAATGTTTTTCACTGCTGTAGAAAATAGGAGGAGGATTTTGGTTGCATCACAAGTAGCTTAAAGTGAAAGGAACAGGCAGGATACTTATGACCCCCAGTCAGCATATTATAACAAAACAAAACAAATACATAGTAAAGAGAACTAGAAGGAAATAAAGTCATGTGGCAAATAGGTGTATATCATGTTAGCTACTGTAGCCATCCTTAGAAGGCTTTCAGTGAGCCCAGACAAAGCAATAATCCAGAGAGCATTAGACAAAAATGAATAAACAAGATAGTTATAACAGGAAATTATCAAAGGATTATTTCCACACGAATTAAATTGAGCAAAATAAAAGAATAATATTTCAATAGTTATAAAAAATAGCACATACTGAATTGAGAATTCAGTTAATAAATTATGCTGTTTTCAGAAAGTTACAACAGATATAACTGTTGTTAATTGACTGAACAATACATTGACATATAAAAATATAAGAACAATTTTTCAAATAAATATTATTATGACAACTCATAATTTCCAAACTACATGGAATCTCTTTCAAATCATTGTTAACTATGATGTAAGCAACACAGACAGTAAATCCTATAAGAATTTTAAATTGAGAAAAGTCAATGGCATTAGATATGCAAGGATGGATGACCAAGGAGTCTTGAGATTTTTGGCTAGGACTTGAGATATGACTGAGGTCTATATCAAAGATTCTTCACTTCTTTTGTACCCTGGACCCCTGTTGAAACCCATCCATGCTTCTCAGAATAGTGCTTTAAAATGCATATAATCAAATAAATAGGATTACAAAGGAAACAAATTATATTAGATAGAGAGAGATAGACTCTCTAAGATTTGTTAATGCTATCTAATCTCTGGATTATTTCTATGTACCTCTCATAGCACTAGAGTTTAAATCTCTTTTTAAAATATTTTGAGTATTGTTCCAGAATCATCTTTTTCTGGGAGGTATGCTGAAATAAGGATTACTTTACAGATTTCTGCAATAGACTATTTCAAAATAATGTCGCCTATCAATTCTCTCTAACTATCCATCTGTTACAAGAGTCTTGCTTTTTTACTTCAGAAAAGAAATGCAAGTGTCTGCAGATGGCTTTGTATTCAGGAGCCCCTGAATCTTTATGTGAGCGCAAAGGTGCAGGTCTCAGAAGGTTGCCATTAAAAAGTTTTGCATAGCAAACTGTAACAAAATCTGTCGGTGGCATTGTGTATGATCTTTGACTAGAAAAGATCACAAAACAAGCTTATTGTGTTGTGCCAGTTTATTTCTTTTTTTTTTTTAATTTTAGACAATTGGGATTGTGTGACTTGCCCAGGGTCACACAGCTAGTAAGTGTTAAGTGTTTGGTCTGAGGCCGGATTTGGCCAGTTTATTTCTGAAGCAACTTTGAATTGAGGTCTCAGAGGACATAGGAGGTAGAAAACAATCTTGATATCCACTTCCATAGGTTGAGAGGGAGAGATGATATCTGTGGCAGGTACAAAACCTTCTGCTCATGTGATAATTTGTTATATTTTGGATTATATCTGAATGCATTCTTTGTTGATTCCAATCCCAAAACTAAAATATTTCTAGGCCTGTTACTTTATAAACAGCCTCATATTTAATCCTTGGGTAGGCCTTCCAAATAAAATTTAACACTCCTATGAAGTATCCTCCAATCTAAAACTAGGGTGGAGCAATCGATATTTTGTTCAGAGTCTCTATATTTAATGGGCACTGACAACATTTATAGTCCTTTACCATCATGTGAACAACCACGCTAATAACTTAGTTATGAAGAAACATTAGTTGAAATAGGAAGTGATCAATTGGTATGCTGGCTACTGTGGTACTTATTATCATTCACTAGCAGCCTTTTCAAGAACATTTGTGGAATGTTTCATGCAGTTTCTCCCAAGGATATTCCATGTTACTTGTGCCACAAGTAAAAATTGTAAATTATGCCTCTGTTTTGCTCCCTGTGTCGCTTACTTTATTCTCAGTAAGAATTTCATGTTTATCCCCTTTGCTTTTCTTTCTTTCAGTATCAGAGGAGAGGAGTCCTCAGCAGTTAATCTTTCAATAAAGGCATTTGATACAGCTTTCTGTGAAACATTCTTCAATAAACTAAGGGAAAAAAGTTGCATCTGGGTTCCTCCCCTGGATTCTTACTTTCTTTTTTTTTTCCTTTTGATTTAGTTGGAAAAAAAAGGTGAATGGTTACTGTGAAAATTTGCAGCATGAAAAGATAAAGATAGTTTTAGCCAATATAAGGGAATTCAAAAGTAAAAACTCTCATTATAATCTTAGCTTTCACTTACTATATACAGGGAATTTGTCTGTTGAACTATTAACACTTGGCTAAAAGAAATAAAATTTTCAAAAATACATTTTATTGATTTTTAATGTCACTAGCAATTCACAATGTATCTTTCTTGTCCTTTAAGAGAGCCATCTTGTATGAGAAAAAAAAAGTGGAAAAAGAGTTAAGCAAGACAAGCAACACATTTAAAGAATTCCACATTATACAAACGGTTTTAAAAACATAAGGGCCCTTCTGTAAAGGTGGAGGGAGATTCCTTCTCATATTTCTTTTTTGGGTTTAACATTTATCATTATAATTTCATGTCATTCTGTTTCCAGTGGTTTTGGTGGTGGCAGTCTTTTCATTTATATCATCGTAGTTACTCTGTATGTTGTTCTTCATCTGCATTTTTTACTTAGCATCAGTTTATTTACTTCTTCCTCTCCTTTTCTTTGTTCATCAGTCACCATTTCTTATAGAACATTAATATTTTATTAAATTCATGTTTCACCACTTGTTTAGCCATTTTCCATTCAATGGGCATCTGTTGTGTTTCAAGTTCCTTCCTACTTTAGGCATGTTACTTTATATTTTGGTGTATATATGGCTTTCCTTTCTTGGTTAACCTCCTTGGGTTAAATGCCAATAGTGAACTTTGGGCAAAAAAAAAATCTGAATATTTCTTAGAATAATTCTTAATTGCTTTCCAGAATAGTTGAAACAACTCACACCTCCACCAGTGGTGCAATGGTATACCTCTATTCCCACAATCCCTCTAACATTGACTATTCCCACATTTTGCCATCTTTGCCAAGTTTCTGGGTAAACAGTAAAACCTCAGAGTTATTTTGATTTGAATTTCTTTTACTATTAATGGTTCTGAGCTATGCTTTATATAAATAAAAGTTTGCAATTCATCTTAAGAAAATATTTGTTCTTATATTTTAACTTGCCTTTGGGGGAATGATTTTGTATATTAGTACTAGTACACATTTTGTATATTAGTACTAGTTGTACACATATCTTGTGTGCCAAATTATTATTATTATTATTGTTATTATACTCTTATCAGAGATAATTGATACAAATAAGCTTTTTTACCAATCACCAGATTCCCTTCTTATACTCATGCCTTATTTTGGTTCTTATTTTTGTTCATATTTTGTTCATGTACAAATCTTTAATCAAAATGATCTCTTTTATTTTACAGGAACATCTATATTGTTTGTCAGGTTAAGAATTTACGTTCCAAAAATAGCTGTGAAAGATACTTCTTTTGGACTTCTACATTATGACCTTTACTATTTAGGTCACATGTGGAATATTAATTTATTGTAGAGTATGTTATAATTTATTGGTTTAAAGATAATTTCTGACAGATTGCTTCCAGTTGTCTCAATAATTATTGTCAAATAGGGAGTTCTTTCCTAAGTAAAATTTTCAGCATTGTCATATGTGAGGTTGTTTTTTTTTCTGATTCTTTCTCATATAGTTTGTTTCATTTATTTACTTTCCTACATTCTGACAAGTATCAGTTTCTGTGATGATTGTTTGAAAATAGTGTGAAATCTCAAAGTACTATTTCTCGTTTCTTTTTTTTTTTGAAATATTTTGATATTCTAGATCTTTTGTTCCTCCAAATGAATTTTCTTATTATTTAGTTTAACTCTGCAAAGTGTCACCTTGGTTATTTCATTGTTATAGCACTAAATCTATAGATTAATTTAAATAGAATTATCATTTGTATTATATTGGCATAATCTTCTTCAATACCAAAAATCCCTCATGTAGTTGAATTTATTCTATATTTTTTAAATTTAATTATTTTTTTTAGGCAATTGGGGTTAAGTGACTTGCCCAGGGTCACACAGCTAGTAAGTGTCAAGTGTTTGGTCCGAGGCTGTATTTGAACTCAGGTTCTCCTGACTTCAGGGTCGGTGCTCTATCCACTGCACCACCTAGCTGCCCCTATTTATTCTTTATTTTTAAGAATAATTTATAATTTATTTATACTGGTCTTGTGAATACCATGATGGAGTTAACCCCCTCCCCCATTTTTTGTGTTTTGAATTTATTTTTTATGATTTTTTTCTTTCTATTATTCTCTCCTGGATTTTGCTTTTGCTACATAGAAATTATTTTTTGGCTTTATTTTGTATCCTTCTACTTTACTGAAACTATTATATAAATTAGTTTCTTTGTTAATTCTCTAGGATTTCCAAGTAAATCCTCATGCTATCAACAAACATATATAGTTTTGTCTTCTTTCTCTTTACTTCTCTTTATGCCTATAATTATTCTTCCTGTTGTATTTCTATTACTAGAATATCTTGAACTCTGTCAAATACCAACACCAACAAAGTTCCTCTCTTCTCATTTTTATCCTCCATCTGGACAACAACATATTTCAATTTGTCATTGTTAGGTTTGGTCTGAGGCACATTTTGATGTAGGCAGAATGTGTCTTTTAATTGCCATCATCCCTTCCTTATGTCCCTCTCATTCTAGTTACCTTATACCTGCCAGGTGCCTTCTTTCCTCCCTTTTACGCACCAAACAATCTAGGGTCTTATACCTCTAGGACTAAAGTCCTAAGCAATATAAGTTATTGTCTAAAGCAATATAAGTTAATTTGTGCTAAGGTGTTTATATTAACATTTTAATGTTTTGATTGCTTATACATTTTATTGCTTACAGGTAAGGCTATTATTAAATAAATGTGTGCTCAGAAAAGAAGGTGGATAAGTCATGAAATGAGCAAGGAATTGGCAGTGGTTGGTCACTTAGTAACTGTTAAGAGTTAACTTATGGACTTACTCATGTGATCAATTCTGGTCTCTTTAATAGATAGAAAATTAAAGTTCTTCATTTGTTGGTTGGATACTGTCTGCCAAACATATATCATAAGGTGGATGAGAGCTGCACAGGATGGGCAGGCATGAATGGGTTGCAATCAGAATGTTGGCAGAAACATTCACGTGGATTATATTTCAGATCCATTAGATAATTGGAGTCAGAAACGCCATTTCTTCTTAGTTTCCAGGTTGCCAAGCTTGGTGTCAGCAAAGGAATACAGTCAGATAATATGCTTCCTTGCTGATTCAAAAAAAAATCAATAAGGGGAGATACAGATTTTGAACATGATTATTTTCCTGTTTATGTCAGGTAGTCTATTAACCTGAGGGGCTATTATTAGCAGGTTATAATGGAAAGATTCAGAATTCAGAATCAGAGGACCTGGGTTTGAATACCACTTCTGCCACTTACTATGTATTTGACCATGGGCAAAGCAATTGACCTCTCTAGGCATCCTTTTCTCATCTGTAAAATAATGGGGCTGGATTCTTTCTAGTTCTAAGTGTATATTCATTTTATGCCGAGAGGAAAGCCTATTAGTTGTAAGTACACAAATGATGCAAGTCATAACACATAAAAATCTCTCTCTTACTCTTCCTCTGCCATAAAATACATGCCTTTATTTGTAATTGCTAGCCGATACCTAAACATTCTACTGGCAGGCATTCATTGAGGTATCATTAAGTTTTGATCTTTGAATTAGTAACTAGAAGAGAGCCTAATCATCGAACCTACTTCTTGTTAAACACAAATAGAAACAGAGGAGCTTACTTTCCAAATTCAATGACCTTTCCTTAATCTGTATCCTTAAACTTTCTGCACACTATAACTTTGTGCTGTGTTCATACGGCTAGGTCGCTCAGTAGATGGAGCACTGGACCTTGTGTCTGGAAGACCTGAGGTCAAATATGGACTCAGACACTTGGTAGCTGTATGACCCTGGGCAAGTCACTTAACCTCTATTTGCCTCAATTATCTCACCTGTAAAATGAGGATAATAATAGAACCTATATTTGTAATTATAGGACATTGCATTGGCACAAAGTAGGTAGTAAATAAATGCTTCTTTACTTCTCCTTTCCTGTTCTATAGGGTGTTAAAGTATCTATAATTGGTAGTATTATTGTCTCTCTCTTACTTCTTGGCTTTCTTCCTGCTTTGGCTTCTATGACACTGGTCCACACAGAGTCTGATTCTCCTGTCATTCTACCTCATGCTTCTCAGTCCTCTTTACTGGCCCAACGCTAGCCTTTCTCTCAGGGAGAATATTTGAATAGTCTTATAACTACTTGTTTCATTTTTAGACTCTCTTTATCAGTCTATCCTCCATTAAACTTCAGAAATAATCATATTAATACGGTCTGACCATTTTGCTTCATTGTTCAAAAAGTTTCAGTGACTCATTTCCTTTAGTTAAAGATATAAACTCCTTAGCCTGTAATTGAAGGACCCCCATAAATAGATTCCAACCTACTTTTTGATCCATGTTTTATGTTACTCACTGCATTTTTTTGTTTGAGCCAAGCTAGATGTTTCCCAAACTTTTCTTGTATTCTCTGGCTTCTGTGCATTTACACAGGGTATTTCCCAAGCTTATAAAACATTCCTTCCTCACCTCTGCTTCTTATTGTTTTATCTTTCTCTCTTTAATGACTAGCTAAGATGTTATATCAGCTATGAAATCCTTCCCTGATCACTTTCAACTGAAAGGGGGCATTCTCCTCCTCAAATCTTCCTCAAATATTTTTATGGATAGTTTCTTTAGCTCTAGCATATTCAAAAGTTTAATATGTTAACTGATATACATCATATCTCTCCTAATTAGTTTGGAAGTCCCTCGGGGACAGAGACTCTGTGTTTTCTCATGCTTTATTTTTAACCCAACATTTTCAACAATTCATGTCTTGTATTTAATACGTGGCTGGCTTGTATTTAATAAATGTATAACCAAGTTGTTAAATTAATGATTCCAGATTTCTTTTTTGTTCCCTGGATATTTAACAGCTCTAAGAATGTCCTCAGGTGTCAGTGCCCATTTAGATAGTGAGGAATAGAATGTTCTCTTCCCTCCCCTTCCTGTGTTAGGCACATGTTACAACGTGAGGAATCCATTTTGCTCTGAATTGGCAGAGATACATGAATGTAGATTTAGCATCATTCAGTTCCATTCGTCCTCTGACCTAGAGTTCTATGCACTGGTTTTTCACTTCATAGTTCAGAAGACTTTAATACATAGATACCATGAAGTGAAGCTCTAAGAAAAGCTAGATATAAATCCCAGAGCATGTGGGAGGGGGAAAGGGGATGGTGCCCAATTCAGAGACAAAAAGTTCCATCAATCATACCTTACAGGCACAGAAGAATAACCAGAATAATTTATCAATCTTCTGTCTGACCTCAGATATTCCCACTGAATCTTCTTTCCCTGATGTTTCATCTTACTCCCCGGGAATCAATGTAAAGAATGGATGAATCTAACTCGTAAAATGATAAAAATGATTACAAGAACAGAGAGTTTTAAACACTATACTAAAATAATTGATATTTTATATCTTACTAGGGTACTGGTATGTTTATAATTTTCAAAGAAATATTAAAAATATAAGGACATTACCTTATATAAATAGACTATAGAGATTGTATCAAGACAAAGATTGTAAATCAAATACCTGGGATTTTACATCAAGAGCTGGAAGGATCCTCTAGTCCAAAGTCTACATCTGACAGATAAAGAAACTCAGGCACTAGGAAGATAAGTGGTCTGTCCAAGGTCACACAAGTGGGAAATATTAGAAGCCAGATTGAACCCAGATCCCCTGTGATTCTAGAACCAGTGTTCTTTCGACTCTACCAGGCTGCTTACTATATTATTACTATATATAATATATATATATACACATATTACTGTATTTTTAAAAATAGTTTCTTTTTTTTTCTTTTTGCTTGAAAATTGAGGGGGTGTGGGGAGAAGCTTGCAGTTACGGTGCTCAGCTGGGAATGAAGACATCTGAGTGCTAGTTTCATCCAGGCCAGCCACTAACTAGTTGTGTGACTTTAGACTAGACAATTTAATTTCTTTGATCCTCAGGTTACTCATTAGTAAAGTAAGGAGTTTTAACTGTCTATGATCTAAATTTATTTAAATGAATAATTAATTTAATCTGTCCCTTTCCTTTCTTTTTCTTTCCAATTTGGGTTAAAATCCTAGCTTGAAAACCATATCACTGTGTGATATGGGGCCCATCATTCAATCTCTCTTGTGGCTTTAGTATTGATTGTCATTTATAGAATAGCTGCAATATTTGCATTGCATGCTCTGCACTGTTGTCATAAGGAAAAGTATCTTGTAAATTTTAAAGTATTACATATATATGAAAATCCTACTTATTTAGCACAATCACCCTCATATTATCATTTTATCAAAGACAGCTTAGAGAGGTTAGGGTGACTGACCCAAAAAGATATAGCTGGCAAATGATTTAACTGGGACTCCAATACCTGCTCTTCTCTTTTCATATCCAATAATCTTTCCAGTTCCGTATAACATTAGGGTGGTTAAACTTTCTAGAGCATTTTTTTTAATCTGAACTTACAATGATCTTTTGAAGCAAGCAGAGTAGAAACTACTAGCCCCATTTTATAGATGTGGAAACTGGGCGCCAGAGTAATTAAATTATTTGCCTAAGTTCCTAGCGCAAGTCAGTGGTTAAGTTGGGATTCACAGGCAAAATTCTCAGTTCTCAGTCCAAACTTCAGTTCTATCATACCACGCTGGCAATCAAGGTCATCACCAGGAAATCTCTCCATGGGGAAAAAAATTTGAAAAACAAAAGACAAAAGAAAGAACTTGGAATATGCAATTCATGCTTTGGGGCTTCTCTACCTCCTCACAACTCATCACTGACCTCATTCATTGCTTAGCACAGAATGATTAACACTAAACTTTGCAGAGTACTACAAATATTTAATTTGGCTCTTGTCAGCATATAATCCTTGAGAATCTGTCCTTTCCCTTGCTTATCTAGGTTTCTATCTATAAGATTGACAGTACCTAGATTTCAAGGCTATGACTATGTTGAAATACACAGAGTCAAACCATGTTGAATGCATTGACTAGTTAGTTCTAGGAGAGAGGGAGAGGGAGGGAAGGAAGGAGAGAGAGGGAGAGAGAGAGAGAGAGAGAGAGAGAGAGAGAGAGAGATGGAAATGAGAACGAATGCAGTAACTAGTTGGAATCCATTTAGTGAAGGATGCTTGAACTTGTTTATGAGTGTAAACACACTCCATTTTTAGAGCTCTATATCATTAAGCACAGTGCTATGTCACTTGTGGGTTACACCCAGTTTGGTGAGAGAATGATATACTGAGAGCTGACATTCAACAACAAGTGGGGTCTGAAATGTCTCCAAGAGCCACTTAGAAAACTGAGTAAGGCCTTGAAGGGTTGCACTGTTACCTAGGCAAATACCACAAACTATATGCTTTTTGCCATGTAATCATTTTCCTTACCTCTCCACATCCACAAACCTAGCCAATATCTAAAACTAGACTCCACACACACACACACGCACGCACACACACGCACACGCACACACATGCACACGCACACACACACACGCACACGCACACACACACACACACACACACACACTGCATAAAAGAAGTGACAATTTCAAAAAAAGTACGGTGAAAGCAAGCCTTTCCACTTCACCATCCTTTCCTCCTTGGCCTGGTCCCAGTCTAGTTTCCTGATTAATTTACTTTAATTTCTTGTGCTATTTACCCAGGTTCTTAGTGTAACCCTTTAACATGTAGAAAGACATATAATACCTGTTCACAGTGATTTCTCATTCTGAAATGACTGACTCAAATATGAGCCTATACAATAAAATATTTAATATCCCCTTCCCTATTGTCCTATTTTTACTTAGATTTTCTATGTGAGGAGTTTGTTTAAGTATAAAATGAGGTGTTTAGACTAGAATAGGGCTTCTTAAGTTGTTGGTTGCAACCCCATGGGGTGGGTTGTTTGTTTGTTTTTTGTTTTTGTTTTTGTTTTTGTTTTTGTTTTTTGCTTTTTGGTGAGGCAATTGGGATTAAGTGATTTGCCCAGGGTCACACAGCTAGTAAGTGTCAAGTATCTGAGGCTGGATTTGAACTCAGGTATTCTTGACTCCAAGGCCAGAGCTCCATCCGCTGCACCACCTAACTGCCCCAACCCCATGGGGTGATAAAAAAATGTAGCAACAGTAAAAGTTTTCTGAATGTGCAATGACCAAAAATTAATTAAAAATCAAATGTGTAATGAATCCAAGGTGTGTTGCATGTACAACTTCACTGCAGCCTTAGTTTTAAACACAAAGCATGTGCACTTTGCACTGTGTATGCCCTCAGGCCATGCAACACCAAGGAAAGCTGCCAAATGCACAAAGGGGGTTACGAGTAGAAAAAAATCTAAAAAGCCCTGGACTAGAGGAACTCTCATGTCTCTACCATATCCATCTATTTGTGTTAGGGAAGGGGAGAAGAAAGAACAGTGAGAGGAAGGAGAGAAGAATGAGGGGAAGGAGAGAGAAGTGAGAATAAAGAGAGAATGGAAAAAGCAGAAGAGTATAGCGATTAGATGTTATATATGAAAAACACAACACAGTGCAGTGCTTATTGAGGTAGTCATGAAGACCCACGTTTGAATTCAGTCTCTTATGAACTTTATCTGCGCGTCTCTGGGCAAAATACTCAACCTTTCAATGCTCTAGGCAATTAACTAAAACTGAAAGTTTTACCTATAAGTTGTACTTGAAAGTTGTACCTATATTGATAGAGGGAGTTTCTTCAGCTGGGAGCTCCCTATGCCAGTGAAATCAGAGGTCTCCTCCCTATACTTTCATATGCTTTTGGAATGGAGACAAAGCTACCAAAAAAAAAAGATTAAATGTAGTAAGCAGCTGAGATATAAATGATGAGGGATTGCATAGATAGTAGTATTTGGTTGTAGATAAGATATCCTATCAAAGGTAACATTAAAACTGAAGTAATGAATTGGAATGACACATAAATATACACATAAACCCATATGCATATATATACCTATACATCCACACACAGATACACATATATAGACACATTGACATAGAATATCCATTGAGACTCAAGTTGGGAGTGAGAAAGTAGTCCATTTGGGTATTCGTTGTGGAAAAGTCTGATGGTCTCTTTGAGTCCTTCCTATACCTGAGTAGTACCATCATTAGCATATTCAGTCATGAATACAAAGGAGACTCAAATATCTAAACTGCACTCCATATTCCCAAATCAAAAGTCACTTCCAGAAGCATCTAAGTGGTGCAGTGGATACAGCACCAGCCCTGAAGTCAGGCAGATCTGAGTTCAAATAGGCCTCAGACCAAAAAACACTTGACACTTACTAGCTGTGTGACCCTGGACAAGTCACTTAACCCCAATTGCCTAAAAAAAAAAAGTCACTTCCAGTTCCACTTCTGGTGTCACATGATAATGTTTAAAGTATTGTTGAATCATTTCTTCAGTTATACATATTATTACAGAAAAAAAAGCATGGAGTTCTCTGTAGTTTTATTTTCAAATTTCAAGAGTCACCTACCATATAATTCTCTATGGTTTTCCCAAGAGCCATTCTCTCCAGAGTGCACTGATTCACACAGGCTTAGATCCTTAAAAAGGATTTTACATCCTTTTCTATAATTCTGCCTAGCTTTATAAAATATTCTTGTTACAAGGAAGTTTCATTTTGGGGAGATTAGTGCTGGTTAAAGACTTAGTAGAGTGCTAGAGAATTTCAAATTTATGTAAACAGTGGAACATCTCTTAAAGTGACAAACCAAAATGCAGCTGAAATTTGAATTTCTCTTCTCACCTACTTTGCTTTAGTTGAGTTTTTTAAATATGCAAATGAACTTTTATTTAGTCATTTTTTGTAATTAGTGTTTTTTCTAATTACATGTAAAGATAGTTTTGAACATTCATTTTTTATAAGATTTTGAGTTGCAATTTTTTTCTCCCTTTCACCCTTACATCTTGCCTCCCCAAGAGAGCAAGCAATCTTACATAAGTTATGTATGTACAATCCTGCAAACATATTTCCACAATAGTCATGTTGTGAAAGAAGAAACAGAACAAGAGAGAGAGAGAGAGAGAGAGAGAGAGAGAGAGAGAGAGAGTAGAATGCTTCAATCTGCATTCAAACTCCATAGTTCTTTCTCTGGATGGGGATAGCATTTTCCATCATGAGTCTTTTGGAACTGTCTTAGATCATTGTGCTGCTGAGAAGAGCTAAGCATATTGTAGTTGAAAATCACACAGTGTTGCTGTTACTGTGCACAATGTTCTCCTGGTTCTGTTCACTTTACTTAGCATCATTTCATGAAAATCTTTCCAGATTTTTCTGAAGTCTGACTGTTCATCATTTCTTATAGCATGATTGTATTCCATTACATTCATATACCACAACTTGTTCCCTAATTGATGGGCATCCCCTCAATTCTTTGCTACCACAAAAAGAGCTGCTATAAATATTTTTTGTCCACTTAGGTACTTTTTCCTTTTTAATGATCTGTTTGGGACACAGACCTAGCAGTGGTATTACTAGATCAAAGGGAATCCACAGTTTGATTGCCCTTTGAGCATAATTTCAAATTGTTCTCCAGAATGGTTGGATCAGTTCATAACTCAATCAATAATGCATTAGTGTTCCAATTGTCCCATATCTTCTCCAGCATTTATCATTTTCCTGTTTTGTCATGCTAGCTAATCTGACAGGTGTAAGGTGGTATCTCAGAGTTGTTTTAATTTGCATTTCTCTATTCAATAGTGATTTAGAGCATTTTTTCATATGACTATAGATAGCTTTAATTCCTTCATCTGAAAGCTGCCTGTTCATATCCTTTCATATCCTTTGACCATTTATCAATTGGGGAATGAATTATATTCTTATAAATTTGACTCAGTTCTCTATATATTTGAGAAATGAGACCTTTATCAGCAGCACTGGTTGTAAAACTTGTTTCCCAGTTTTCTGCTTCCCTTCTGATCTTGGGTGTGTTGGTTTTGTTTGTGCAAAACCTTTTTAATTTAATGTAATCAAAATTATCCATTTTGCATTTCTTAATGTTCCCTATCTCTTGTTTGGTCATACATTCTTACCTTCTTCATAGATCTGACAGGTAAACTATTCCTTGCTCTCCTAATTTGCTTATGCTATCACCCTTTATGTCTAAATCATGTGTCGATTTTGACCTTATCTTAGTATGTGGTGTGAGATGGTCATCTATGCCTGGTTTTTGCCATACTATTTTCCAATTTTCCCGGCAGTTTTTGTCAAATAGTGAGATCTTATCCCTGAAGGTGCTGTCTTTGGATTTATCAAATAATAGATTTCTATAATCATTTACTACTGTGTCTCATATACCTAATCTATTCCACTGATCCACCACTCTATTTCTTATCCAGTACCAAATAGTTTTGATAATTGTTGCTTTATAATATAGTTTTAGTTCTGGTACAACTAGGCACCTTCCTTTCACTTTTTTTTTCATTAATTCTCTTGATATTCTTGACATTTTGTTCTTTCAGATGAATTTTGTTATTATTTTAAACAGCTCTATAAAATAATTTTGATAGTTTGATTGGCATGATACTGAATAAGTAAATTAATTTAGGTAGAATTGTCATTCCTGTTATATTATATATACATATATATATAGTGTATATAATTTCCAATTGTTTAGATCTGACTTTATTTGTGTGAAAAGTGTTTTGTAGTTGTGCTCATACAGTTCCTGTATTTGTCTTGGCAAGTATACTCCCAGATATTTTATATTGTCTACAATAATTTTAAATGGAATTTCCCTTTTTATCTCTTACTGCTGGTCTTTGTTGGTAATATATAGAAATGCTAATGACTTATGTGGGTTTATTTTATATCCTGCAACTTTACTAGAGTTGTTAATTATTACATAGTCATATTCTTAAATGTTTTTAAGAAATTTTTAAAAGTCAACTTGTTCAAAGTAGGTGAGAAATTTCCTAAAAATGATTAAGAATATGATTATATAAAAGTTCATTTGTATATTCTATGTTAATATGTCTAGCTGTATTATATATGTGTATATATAGTCATATATACATGTGTGTATGTATATATGTACACACACACACACACACACACACATACACACACTGGTTAGAGTGTGCCCCAGACTGTAGTCAGGAAGGCCTGAGTTCACCTCTGGCCTCAGAAGCTTACTAGCTTTGTGACCCTGGGCAAGTCATTTAACTCTCTTTGCCTCAGTTTCCTTATCTATAATATGAGCTGGAGAAGGTAATGGCGAATCGTAAGAGTTAGACACAATTGAATAGCAACAATAAAATATACACACATATGTATATGCATATATAGTATCTATGTATACATACAGAGACAGACACTATACTAATACAATATTCAAGTGAACATATATATTCATGTGTACACACACACACACACACATACTCTCACATATACACACATATACATATTATCACAAAGTGTTCTATCTTTATCCACATCTATCTATCTGTCTATCTGTCTAACCTTTGATAATTTTGGGTTATATGGAGCTCCTGAATTCACTCTACTAATGTAGAACAGCCCATTTCCTGCACCATATAGTCTTAGTTAATGATAATATCTGATATTTATCTAGCACTTACTGTGTGCCAGGGACTGTGCTAAGCACTTTACTATTATTATCTCCTTATATCCTCATAATAACCCTGGGAGGTAGATGCTTTAATGTCCCCATTTTACAATTAAGGAAACAGTCAAGCAGAGGTAAATGACTGCCCAGGGTCACTCAAATTCAGGACTTCCTGACTCCAGGTCCAGAGATTTGTGCTCTATGGTACCATCTAGCTGCTTAAAGAGTTTTTCTGAGGCATGGAGATCTTAAATGTCTTGTCCAAGAGAATAGTGCTAGAGATGGGACTTGAATTGAGATCTTCTTGGTTCTGAGGTCAGTTCTCTATTCCTTGTTCAAGTCTTCCTTTCACAGAAAAGTTAACTATAGATATCTGAGGCTAATTTCAAGAGAAGTAGTTCATAAATGCCATCTTTATTAGTTAATATGCTTTTCTACCCAATGAACCTTTCCTCGTGAAAAAGAATAATAGAGTAAAAAAATTTCAAAACTTGCTTAACATCAACTGAATATGAGAGTATGTTAAATGTTTCTTACCCATAGTCCTCATTTCTTCTATGAGGCTATTATATTTACATAATTCAGTTTTGAATTTTTATTTTTTTTTCTCTTTACATATTTGTGGTTGTTTCCATTTACAATGTTGTCAATTTAAGTCAATTTATGCAAAAAAAAAGTTAAAAGTACTCTTACAGTACAATTTATAGAACTGGAATGATATTTAAAAGATATAGTATCATTCTTCAAAAGTATGGTACTGCTTTGATATAGATTAGGATTAAAGAACTTTAGAAGACCTTCACCTGTAAATTCTTTTGTAAAGACCCTGATTTCTATGACATTGATTCCACGGAATTTGATCTACAACACAACTTTTTCCATCTTTTTTTTTTTTTAAGTCAAATGATATCATTTAGTTTCTTAGCTTCCTTGGCAGAAGAAGGGTGCATTGACTCTGAAGTTAAAGGACCTGAGTTCAAATGATGCCTTTGACTTTTATATTTGTGAATATAGGTTAATCATAATCTTCCTGGGTTTCCATTTCCTCCTCTTCAAAACGATATTTGACTAAATGACCTTTGAGGTCTCTTCCAATGTCTAGAGCTAATAATCAGTGATGCTATTATTCTTTTGTTGTTATGTTCAATGTTTTTCTCTGATCATTACAGAATAAGTTTGGGGAAAGAATTATGGGACTAAGGACTGCATTTCAAAGGAGAAGCAATATGTGATTATATGCTAGAAGTGGAGGGTGAGGTTAGGAAGGGAGAGTGGAGGATAGTATATACAGATTACATGGAAGCAAGTTGTATGCATAAGAAGACTTACTACCTACCAAGACAACACCACCGAGCCAGTGGTGTGTTGCAGTCAACTCACCTGGTTGTCTCAAGAACCAATTTTTCACAATGCTATAAATCAGGGCTTAGTTTATTGTTATGTCCATTGTCTAGACTTAAGTATGTGAAGAAGATATGTGATGGAGAAAATGTTAATAATTCAGGAGAAATTTAAAAGAGTTTCATGAGTACATTTTTTTTGGAGAGCCAATTGTTAAAATTTTTACTAGCATGCCATTGCATCATTTATTTTAATGACTAGCTTTGAAACATGTAAAGTTGCTGGTTATTTACCCAAGAAAACAGAAACCAGTGATTCTGAGTTTAGATAAATACTTAAGTTGTGAAAATACTCACTTATTATGATAATAAATAGTACTGGCACTAAACAAATATACAATCAGGCTCCTAGTTTTTTTTTTAAGTATGTGTGTCTAATCTCCTATCTTTGCACTATTGTTATTCTTTTTCTTTTGCTTTCTGTGGTCACCTTTGGAGACATCTTTTTTAATAAGATACAAAACTTAGCGGTTGATGCAAATCAACTGTTCATATTTAGTTTTCCAGAGAGGAAACACTGACCTAGGGATAATGTTTATTTATTTGTTTATATGATATTGAAAATGATGTTCTTTTTCCAAACAGCCTCTGGGCCCAAATAGAAGAAAATACAGCATTAGTTTAGAGACATAAAACCAGGAGCTATTAATAAAATATAAGTACAAACTATGAAGAAATAACCTGAAGTAGTCTCATCTTGCCATGACTTTGGCAGAGGTCAGTTTACAGCTTCAGGTCTTCCACAGTAAAAGGTCGAATTGCTGAGACCTTCTAGATGGAAAGAGATTGGGAAATCTTTATTATAGCAATGAAATGCGCTTTTGCTATGTTGGGAGAAATGGTCTCATCATTTTTCCTCTTTAATATTGGTAGAATGTGCTTGCAGATGACTACACAATAGTCTGGGGCTAATAACAACTAGAAGCAAAGCAAAGAGGTCTTATTTCTATTTATTCAGTGTGAAATGGAGGCTGATTTCACTAGGCAACTGGGTTACATCCCTTGTTAGAGAGCCTTACATGGGACCAATTCATATGGTGTCAATCAAAGTGTGAAGTACACTCTTTCTATCTCTGTGTCTCTGTCCCTCTCCTCTATGATTTCTATGTTTATCTGCTTCTTCTCTTTAGCTTCCTTAAATCTTTCAGCACATTTCCCACCTCCCAATGCTCTCATCTTTTATATGTCCCAGCCCTGGTCCTTTTTTAAAAATAAATTTATTTATTTGTTTTTAGTTTTCAACATTCATTTCCATAAGATTTTGAGTTCCAAGTTTTCTCCTCATCTTGTCCCTCCCCCACACCAAGACAGGGTGAAATTTGATATAGGCTCAACATATACATTCATATAAAACCCATTTTCACATTAGTCATGTTGTAAAGAAGAATTAGAACCAATGAAAGAAACCTCAAGAAAGAAGAAACCAAAGAGAGAGAGAGAGAGAAAGAGAGAGACAGAGACAGAGACAGAGACAGAGAAAGATCAAATAATATGCTTCGATCTGCATTCAGACTCCATAGTTCTTTTTCTGGATGTGGACAGCATTTTCCATCATGAGTCCTTTGAAGTTGTCTTGGATCCTTGCATTGCTAAAAAGAGTTATGTCTATCAAAGTTAGTCATCACACATTGTAGCTATTACTGAATACAATGTTCTCCTGGTTCAGTTCACTTCACTCAGCATCAGTTTATTCAAGTCTTTCCAAGTTTTTCTGAAGTCTGCTTCATCATTTCTTAGAGTACAATAGTATTCCATTACATTCATATACCACAACTTGTTCAACCATTCCCAAACTGATGGGCATCCCTTCAATTTTCAATTCTTTGCCACCACAAAAGAGCTGCTATAAATATCCTTATATATGTGGGTCCTTTTCCCATTTGTATAATCTCTTCAGGATATAGACCTAGAAGCGCTATTGCTAGGTAAAAGTTTTTTAGCTCTTTGGGCATAGTTCCAAATTGCTCTCCAGAATGGTTAGATGAGTTCACAACTCCATCAACAATTCATTCATATTCCAATTTTCCCACATCTTCTCCAGCATTTATAATTTTCCTGTTTTGTTATGTTAGCCAATATGATAGGTGTGGTGTGGTACCTCAGAGTCTTTTTCATTTGCATTTCTCTAATCAATAGTGACTTGAAGCATTTTTTCATATGACTATAGATACCTTTAATTCCTTCACCTGAAAACTGCCTATTCATATCTTTGACTGTTTATCAATTGGGGAATAACTTCTATTCCTATAAATTTGACTCAATTCTCTATATATTTGAGAAATGAGGCCTTTATCAGAGACACTGGTTGTAAAAATTCTTTCCCAGTTTTCTGCTTCCCTCCTAATCTTGGTTGCCTTGGCTTTGTGCAAAAAAACTTCTCAATTTAATATAATCAGAATTATCCATTTTGAATTTTATAATGTTCTCTATCTCTTGTTTGGTCATAAATTCTTCAATTTCCCATAAATCTGACAGGTAAATTATTCCTTGCTCTCCCAGTTTGCTTATAGCATCAGCCTTTATATCAAAATTGTGCACTTATTTTGACTTTATTTTGGTATACGGCATAAGATGTTGGTCTATGCCTAGTTTCTACCATACTGTTTTCTAGTTTTCCCAGTAGTTTTTGTCAAATAGTGAGTTCTTATCCCTGAAGTTGTGTTCTTTGGGTTTATCAAACAGTATACTACTCTAGTCATTGACAACTGTATCTTGTGTACCTAACCTATTCCACTGATCCACAACTCTATTTCTTAGCCAGTACCAAGTAATTTTGATGATTGCTGCTTTATAATAAAATTTAAGATCTGGTATGACTAGGCCACCTTCCCTTATATTTCTTTTCATTAATTCCCTTGATATTCTGGACCTTTTGTTCTTCCAGATGAATTGTTGTTATTTTTTCTAGCTCTATAAAATAATTTTTAGTAATTTGATTAGAATGGTACTGAATAAGTAAATTAATTTAGGTAGAATTGTCTTTTTTATTATATTAGCTTGG
Organism: Vombatus ursinus; assembly: GCF_900497805.2. Lineage (NCBI taxonomy): Eukaryota > Metazoa > Chordata > Mammalia > Diprotodontia > Vombatidae > Vombatus > Vombatus ursinus. The sequence goes on from NW_020954639.1 coordinate 5,215,704, forward strand.
CCTATCCATGAGTAACTGATGTTTTCCCAATTATTTAGATCTGACTTTATTTGTGTGAAAAGTGTTTTTAAATTGTGTCCATATAGTTCTTGGATTTGTTTTGGCAGGTAGACTCCCAAATATTTCATAATATCTACAGTAGGTTTAAATGCAATTTCTCTCTCTGTCTCTTGCCATTGGGCTTTGTTAGTAAAAAATGAAATGCCAATGATTGATGTGGGTTTATTTTGTAATCTGCAACTTTGCTAAAGTTGTTTATTATTTCAAGTAGTTTTTTTATTTACTTGATTCTCTAGGATTCTCTAAGTATATCATATATCATCTGCAAAGAGTGATAGCTTTGTTTCTTCTTTGCCTACTCTAATACCTTCAATTTCTTTTTCTTCTCTTATTGCTAAAACTAACATTTCCAGTAGTATTGGGGGTGAAATAAGGATGTCCATTATCACCAATGTTATTCAATATGATACTGGAAATGCTTCTAGGTTATCCCCATTACATATAATGCTTGCTGATGGTTTTAGATAGATGCTACTTATCATTTGAAGGAATTCACCATTTATTCCTATAATAAGAATGGTATTGTATTCTTTCAAAAGCTTTTTCTGCATCTGTTGAGCTAATCATGGTTTCTGTTAGTTTTGTTGTTATGTTCAATTATGCTGATAGTTTCCCTAATATTGAACCAGCCCTGAATTCCTGTTATAAATCCCACCTAGTCATAGAGTATATTCTCATGATAAAAATTGCTGTAATCTTTTTGCTAATGTTTTATTTAAATTTTTTTTCCATCTATATTCATTAGGGAAATTGGTCTATAATTTTCTTTTTTGGTTTTGTCTCTTCCCAGTTGGGGTATTAGTACAATATTTGTATCATAAAAAGAATTTGGTAGGACTCCTTCTTCACCTATTTTCCCAGATAGTCTGTACAGTATTGGAACTAATTGTTCCTTAAATGTTTGATAGAATTCACTTCTAAATCCATCAGGCACTGGAATTTTTTTCCTAAAGACTTCATTGTTGGCTTGTTCAATTTCTTTTTTCTGAAATGGGGCTATTTAAGTATTTTATTTCCTCTTCTCTTAATCTGGGCAATTAATATTTTTGTAAATATTCATCCATTTCACTAAGATTGTCAAATTTATTGGCATACGGTTGGGCACAATAGCTCCTAATTATTGCTTTAATTTCCTTTTCATTGGTGGTGTATTCTCTCTTTTCATTTTTGATACTGGTAATTTGGTTTTCTTCTTTTTTTAATCAAATTAGCCAAAGTTTTGTCTATTTTTTTTCATAAAGCCAGCTCTTAGTTTTATTTATTAGTTCAATAGTTTTCTTAATTTTAATTTTCTTAATCTCTCCTTTGCTTTTCAGTATTTCTAATTTGGTATTTAATTGGGAATTTTTAATTCCTTATTTTTCTTGCTTTTTTAGTTGCAAGCCCAGTTTATTGATCTCTTTCTCTATTTTGTTCATGTAAGCATTCAGAGATATAAAACTTGCCCTAAAAACCACTTTTGCTGCATCCCATAAGTTTTGGTGTGTTGTCTCATTATTATCTTTCTCTTGGATGAAGTTGTTGATTGGTTCTATGATTTGTTTTTTGATCCACTCATTCTTTAGGATTAGATTATTTAGTTTCCAATTAATTTTTAGCCTATCTTTCCATGGCCTTTTATTACATGTAATTTTATTGCATCATGATCTGAAAAGTATGCATTTAATATTTCTGCCTTTTTGCTTTGGGTTGTGAGGTTTTTATGCCCTAGTACAAGGTCAATTTTTGTGGAGGTGCCATGTACCTCTGAGAAGAAGGTATATTCCTTTCTATCCCCATAAATTTTCTCCAGAGGTCTAACTTTTCTAAAATTCTATTCACCTCTTTAACTTCTTGCTTGTTTATTTTGTTGTTGGATTTATCTAGTTCAGAGAGGAGGAGTTTGAGGTCCCCCACTAGTATAGTTTTGCTGTCTAATTCTAGCAATATGTCTTTGTGTTTCTTCATATGATGTAATTTACCCTTTTCTGCCTTCTCTTTTCCTCCTCTCCCAGTACAGGTTTTTTTTTTTTATCATCACATCAAAGTCAATTTGTGTCTATACCCTCTGTCTATGTATATCCCTTCTAAATGTTGGAATAAAGATATAGTTTTCAAGAGTTACAATTATCATGTTCCCACATAGTTTTCTACTACAATTCTACTTTTTTAGGAGTTGTTTTCTTCAGTATACTCTTTTTTCCATTTTGTCAATTGTATACAGTTTGCCCTTATTGAATAACATTTTTTTCTTTCCTGTTTACCTTTTTTATGCCTCTCTTGAGTCTTGTATTTGAAGATCAAATTTTCTGTTGAGCTCTGGTCTTTCATCAGGAAAGTCTGGAAGTTCCCTATTTCATTGAATATCCATCACCTCCCCTGAAAGGTTATGCTCAATTTTGCTGGGTAGTTGATCCTTGCTTGTAATCTAAGCTACTTTTCCTTATGGAATATCATATTCCAAACCCTCATTTATTTATTTATTTGTTTGTTTGTTTATGTATCTATCTATTATTTATTTATTTGGTGAGGCAATTGGGGTTAAGTGACTTGCCCAGAGTCACATAGCTAGTAAGTGTTAGGTGTCTGAGGCCAGATTTGAACTCAGGTCCTCCTGACTCCAGGGCCAGTGCTCTATCTACTGCACCACCTAGCTGCCCTTCCTCCAACCTTTTAATGTAGAAGCTACAAAGTCTTGCATAATCCTGACTGTGGTTCCATGATATTTGATATTCGGGTTGCTTATAGTAGTTTCTCCTTGACCTGAAAATTCTGGAATTTGGCTACAATATTCCTTGGCATTTTAAATTTGGGATCTCTTTCAGGAGGTTATCAGTGAATTTTTTCAGTGACTATTTTACCCTCTGGTTCTAGGTCCTCAGGGAAGTTTTCCTTGATGATTTCTCGAAAGATACTGCCCTGTCTCTATTTTTGATCATGGCTTTCAGGTAGACCAATAATTCTTAAATTTTCTCTCCTGTATCTATTTTCCAGGTCAGTTGTTTTTCCAATAGGGTGTTTTGTTTTCTTCTATTTTTTTTTCATTCTTTTGATTTTGTTTGACTGATTCTTGATCATAGAGTCATTAGCTTCCACTTGCTCAATCCTAATTTTTAACAAATTGTTCTCTTCAGTTACCTTTTGTACTTCTTTTTCCATTGTGACAATTCTACTTTTTTAGGAGTTGTTTTCTTCAGTATACTCTTTTTCCCATTTTGTCAGTTGTATTTTTAAAGGAATTTTAAATTTTTTCTTATTTGCCTTATTTGACCTCAATTATTTGACTTTTAAAATCCTTCTTGAACTCTTCCAAGAAGGCTTTTTGGGCTTGAGACTAGTTCATATTCCCCTTTGAGGTTTTGGGTGCAGATATAATGACAATGCTGTCCTCATGAATTTATGTTTTGCTCTTCCCTCTCCCCATAGTAAGAATCTATGGTCTTTGTTTTTTGCTGTTGTTGCTGTTGTTGTTGTTGTTGCTTTTTGGTCATGGTGTCTGACTTTTTCTTGGCTTTTAAAGTTAATCTCTGCTTCTGAGTCACAGGGGACACTGTCCCATGCTTCTTGTTCTGGGGGTTAGGGGCCTAGTTACTGGCTTTGTGTGCTTGGGCCTCAGATGCTGGCAGCTGGAGGCTCTAGGGGCCTGGTAACTTACCTGGTGCTGAGCTGGAGTTGGTGGTGGTGGCTGGTATATACTGAGGTTAAGTGGGGTCCTTCATTGTTTCCCTGGAGTTCCACTGAATCTTGAGGGGTGGGGGATGAGGATGGGGATGTTCTGGCTGCTGGAGGTCGCCTCCTCACACAGGGCTGTATTATAGCATGGGTAGGCTCAACCCCTGGTGGATACCTATCCACTGGTGCAAGTGGTAGTTCTCTGCGCTGGTGTCTGTGAGTTCCTTCGCCTGTGCCAAGGCATGTGGTGGGGTCTTGATGTTGGTGCTTGCCCACTCTACCACCCTGGGGCTCAGGATCTCCTGCTGGTTTACTGAGATGGGGCTTGCTGGGATACCTCCTGACCCATGCTGGTCCCCTTCAGCCACAGCAAGAGGGACCCTTCCCATCATTTCCCCCAGCCTCACAAGCCAAAATACTGCATCACCCCATCTCTCTGCTGGTTCCACTATTCTAGGATTCCTCCTGGGATGATATTTTCTGGGTCCTTAAAGGTCAACAAAGGAAGGTGAGAGTGACCCCCTGCTTACTCTGCCATTTTGGCTTTCGGAAGTTCTCCCCAGGTCCTTCTAGTTAGGAGGAGCATACTCAAATGCAGATAAAGCATCCTAGAGACACTTAGCTTAATTTTTACTCTTTTCAATAGTACTTGCATTTTATCAGCTAGGAAGAAGATTTCAAAGGAATGGGTCTCTAATGGTGGAAATCAAGGCAATATGAAAATGATTGAAATTCCTGAATGATGAATACATTTTTTTAATAGTTGATGCTACCTCATGTCCCTCCACCTCAATACTTTGCTCCAAATTCTCCATCCTTTAACATGCATATGTGTAGTACCTCCTCTGAGCTACTCCTCCAATTTGCCATAATCCCTAAAGGTTCAAGCCCCCAGATTCAATGACTGGCCTTCTTAGGCCAATTCACCCACTTTACGTTTATAGCCAACAATAAGACTCCCAGCTGTCGATCTGTTGTACATAATATGTATTGTTAATAGAATTTGTTTAGGGTAAAAGAGAAAATATAGAAGGAATTGTCTGTTTTCTTTCTAGGTATTTAAACTCCAGGTGGGCTGATTCATTAGCCCTTAACTCACCCCAAATTTTCACTTATTAAATTTGATATTAAAAGGAAAAGAAGCTCCTGATACAAAAAAAAACCCTTTTCTTTTGCTCTATATCCCTCATTTCCTCTTCATCTGATGTCTTATTTGGGGTGCTGTTGACCATACAATAATTCAGGATCTCTTGGTGACCTTCTGTTTTAGTCTTATCTGTCACACCACAGTCATACTATTCATGTTATGACATTTTTTCTATACAGAGAAGAAATGTCTATAATCCACTTATATTTCTGAGCTGTCATTTCCTATTCTCTCATATACCATAGTAACCATTTAAATAGACCTTCATTATTATTCATGTGATACCAAGAATCAGTTTCTCAAACTTTTATTTAATCCTTCATGCCCTGTCTTACAGTACATGTCTTTTGACATGTTAAGTAGTTAAGGAACAATCCCAATAGTTTTCATCAGTGAAAGAAAATCAAGTGAGTCAGCTTTCCTAGGGATGTTTCTTAAACTACCTGAATCTTCTTAAGAAATAGCTATTACAAGTCACAAGGAATAACATGTTTGTGAATAAGCTTGGCTGGCTAGTTTCAAGAGACAGAAGTCTGATAATTCAGACACAATAGTACACCAAAGAATGGACATGCATAATTTTGTAAACTATTTTCATATTAAAAACCAAAATTAAGATGAATATTTTAGGAGGATGTCATTTTGAAGGGGGTGTTATTCTCACTTCTGTTAAACTAAATGCATTTGTAGATTTTTTTCCTAGCGCTCATTTTCCTCATTTTTAGTAAGGTATTGTGGAAAGGATACTAGAATTGGAATGAGAAGACCTAGATTCACATCCTATATCTATTTATTAGCTCTGTGACCTTAGGCAAGTCACTTACTCATTCTGCACCTCAGTTTCCTCACATAAAGGATGGGTATGGACTTGATAGTCCCTTAGGTCCCATTCAATGCTCCAGTATCTGCCATAGGACCATATATTCCACAAGTTACATCATAGAAGAGGCTGCCAATAGTTTTTATCAAACAACCTTAGAGTTGTGATCTATTAACCTCTACATCACTCTGAAATTTCTCTATGAATACAATAACTGTCTTATTAATGTCCTCTTCATGCCTCCTCTTGCCATCATCCTTGGGGACTTCAATATTCATATGGCTCAGCCCCCTAACAATGAGACTATATTGTTCCTCAAACTTTCCAACTCCTCTTCTTCAATCACAAAATGATCACACTTTAGGTAGTACTATTTCCAGGAATGCCTTCTTTCCAAGGTCACACTTGAAAATCTCACTCTCAGACATGGCTTTTAGTCATTTTACCTCTCAGACTTCCAGTCTTATGAAGACTTATTTTTTCCTTTTTTATAACCATTAGTCTCTTGACTCAGACCTATTTTCTCTATCTTTCTGCCACATTCTGGCTTCACTTGCTGCTTTATCCATACAGCAATGCATGTTTTTTTATTCTATTTAAAAATTCATTCTTTCATCTATTTATCTATCTATCTATCTATCTATCTATCTATCTATCTATCTATCTATCTATCTAT
>NW_020954639.1:5222067-5241207 GCF_900497805.2 Vombatus ursinus
TATCTATCTATCTATCTATCTATCTATCTATCTATCTATCTATCTATGTACCTCTATTTATTTCTTCATTTAGTAACTTTAATGTTGTACTAGTTACCATCCTAGAATCCCTTTTGCTCTGGCCTCGTTTTCACATTCCTGAAATATGAATCCATACTTCTTGGGGAAAAACTATAACCATCTGAATTGCCTGGTTCTGCTCAAGAGCTTTTGAGTTTTGCTGGAGAAATTCATGAAATTGAGGATATTTCACTTACTACAATGTTAGACAACATTTGCTCCTACTAGACAATCATTCTACTTAACCTCATCTGCTTCTTATCTCACTTCCCACAGAAGTTAATCCAAATTTTGTCTTCTTGCCCCTTATCTCCAACTCTTTTTCCCATTGACTCCATCTCACTCAAATAGACATACTTACAACCTAACATTTTACTTTACTTAGAAAGTGGAAGCTATCAACCAAAAGCCCCAGATCCCTTTATCAATTCTGTAAAACTTCTCAGCATCATCAACATAATACTTCTAATAATCTTCCAGTCACAGAAAAAAAGAGGGATTCCTGATCCTTCTTCCCCTGCTTGGACATTTCCCCTCATGCTCTTCTCCTATACCTTCACTTTCCCCTTTAGAGTTCTCTTCCTCATTTCAATTTCATACAGATATGTCCATCTCCCCAATTCTAAAACAAGAGTAGCAAATCAATTTCACAGTATTCTCTACTCTTGAGTTATTTTTGCCTTTGTTCTGTCACTGATCAGATTTGCCAAAACCTAGCCCTGCATTGCTACAACCATTTCCCCCTTTGCTCTTATTCATGTATTATTGAATGGAGAAGAATCATGAAACTAGGCTGATTTGGTACAATATACATTTATATTACATAATCTCAACTATGCTTCCACTGCAGCAAGATAAATCTTCTACTCTTCCCTAATAAAATTATTTTTAGTCCACTCAGCAATTATTTCAAGTCTTTCATTCTTTCCTCAAGCCAGGCACAATAACTCTCCCATCTATAAGGATCTCTCCTCATATTTAACTGAAAAAAAATGAGGTTATTTCTCAAGAGCCTTCTTTTCTCCCCTCCTCCTCATCTCATATCAAGCATCTTCCTAAATTATTTCTCTTTCATCATTCCTGCCTGAAATAAAGAGATGGCCATTCTTATTGCTAGGACCAAACCCTTAACCCTTTAAGTAAAACCTTAATCCTAAGTTGCTCTCATCTTTTCTAACAAATTGTCCCCACTGGCACCACAATTTTCCCTTTCCCTCTCCTTATCCTCCAGTGGTGTTCAGGAGGCTTACACATAAACATATACTCACCCTTTCTCCAGTCTCTCCCCATTTACTACTTCCTTCTTTGCTTCCTACAAAAAATCTTTCTCTACCTATCTAAAAAATCAAACAAAATTTTCCTTGGACTTGCCCTCCCTTTTGCAAGTAGTATCATCTCTCTTCCTTTTTAATGGCTAAACTATATAAGAAAGCCTTTGGCACTTAGTGGCTCTATTTCCTCACCTCTCATGCTCTTCAAAACTAGCTGCAATTTTGCTCTTTATATCATCATTCAACTGAAACTGTCTTCCCAAAGTTAACAATGATCTCTTAATTGCCAAATTTAAATACTTTTATTTCTGGTTCCTCATAATGCTCGTCCTTTCTCTAGCATTTGACACTCTTGATACTTTCCAGGTGGTCAATACTACTAAAATATCAGTTGTTTACCCTCCTTTCTCTGAAATCCCATAACATTCCTTTCTCCTGGTTCTCCTATCTATCTGGCTTCTCTTTTGATATTTCTTCATTTATGGCCTGCCCCAAAACTATGCATGTTGTCCAATGCTTGGTTCTGGGTCTTACTTCATTTTTTTTCTTTGTACTGTCTCGTTTAGTGATCTCATTATTTCCTATGGATTCAAATGTCTTTTCTACGCTGATGATTCTCAGATCTATGCCATTTCAAACTCAACACATCCATAAAAACTATCTTTTTTTCTCAAAATTCTCTCCTTTTCTGAACTTCCCAATTACTTTCAAGGACACCACCATCCTTTTAGGCACCCAGCCACAGTGCCAGCCTTGGCTCTTCACTTTCTTAGCTCACACATCCAATCTATTGCCAGATCCAGGTGATTTTAGCTTCATAACTTCTCTCACATGTTTTCTTCTCTCCCCTCATACAACCACACCCTATTGTAGTTCCTTATCACCTCTTGTCTGGACGATTCCATATTCTTCTAATGGGTCTCTCGATCTCAACTGTCTCTTCATTCAAAAACATCCTTTTATGCACCTGCCAGAATTATTCTTCTATAGTATACCCCTGATAATGCCTTGATCATGTCTTGTCAAGAGCTTTTAATGCCAACAGAGCACTTATATGTGATCCTGGAAATAATTGTCACTGAAGTTTTTTGAATTTAACATTGAGGGTCACATGGTCTTACACATGAGGAAAATCACCTTGACAATTGAAAGAAGTATTGATTGGTGTGGGGAGAGACTCGAGGCAGGGGAACCAGTTAGAAGGCTCTTGAAATAATCCAAATATGGAATGATGAATGCTTTAAGCAGGGCAATGGTCATATAAATAGAGAGAAAGGGACTTAGAGGAGAGACAATCGTTAAGATATATTTGGCAACAGATTATGAAATGAGAGAAAGAAGTCAAGAATGATGCTGAGATTGTAGGCTTAGGAGATTAAGGGGATGGTGATATTCTTGGTAGGAATAGTAAGATTTGGAAGAAGGAAGACAATTTGAGGAAAACAATATTTTTTCAATATGTTTTTATTTATTTTGTTAAATATTTCCCAATTCCATGTAAAACTATTTTAACATTAATATTTTATGATTTTATTCACATTCTCTCCTTCCATCTCCATCTCACCCCTCTTTGAGTAGGCAGCAATTTGATATTGTTTATACATGTGAAGTCATGCAAAATATATTTCCATATTAGCCATGTTGCAAAAGAAAACACAGACAAAAGAAACAATAAAAGAGAAAAAAATGTGCTTCACTCTGCATTCAGAGTTCATGAATTTTCTCTCTGGAGCTGGCTAGCATTTTTCACTGTGGGTCAATTGGAATTATCTTGGTTGATTGTCTTGATCAGAATAGCAAAATCTTTCACAGTTGTTCATCAGCAATACTGTTGCTGTTACTATGTGTAATGCTCTCCTATTTCTGCTCACTTAATTTAGCATTAGTTTATATAAGTCTTCCCAGGTTTTTTAGAAACGATCCTGTTCATCATTCCTTATTCCATGACAACAATATACTCCCAACTTGTTCAGTCATTGCCAACTGATAGGCATTCACTCAAATTCCAATTTTTTGACACCAGAAAAAGAGCTGCAATAATTTTTCTTTGTACAAATGAGTCCTGTTCTCTTTTCTTTGATCTTTGAGATATAGACGTAGTAGTGGTATTGCTGGGTCAAAGAGTATATACAGTTTTATTCATTTATATAGTGTAGTTCCAAATTGTTCTCCAGAGTGGTTGGACCAGTTTACCACTCCACCAATAGTGCATTAGTGACCCATTTTTTCACATCCCTTCCAGAATGTCATTTTTTTTGTAATGTTAGCCAATCTGATAGGAGTGAGCTTGTATCTCTCGTCTGTTTTAATTTGCATTTCTCTAATCAGTAATGACTTAGAACATTTTAATGTGACTATTGATAGCTTTGATTTCTTCTGAAAACTGTCTCTTTATATATTTTGAACATATTTCAAATAGGCTCTTTTTTAAATAAATTGACTCAATTCTTTATATATTTGAGAAAAGAGGCCTTTATCAGAGGAACTTTCTGTACCTTCCCCAATTTCCTATTTTTCTTCAAATTTTGGCTATGTTAGCTTTGTATAAAAGCCTTTTTAATTTCATGTAATCAAAAATTATCCATTTTAGTTCTTTTGATCCACTCTATCTCCTGTTAGGTCATAAACTCTTCCCATATTCATAAATCTGACAGATAAATTTTTCCATGTTCTTCTAATTTACTTGTGATATCACTCTTTATGTCTAAATCACTTATCCATTTTGACCTTATCTTAATATGTAATGTGAAATGTTGGTCAATGCTTAATTTCTGCCAAACTGCTTTCTAGTTTTCACAGTGAATTTAATCGCATGGTTATTTCTTACCCCCAAAGCTTGGATCATTGGTTTTATCAGACTCTAGATTGCTATGGTCATTTGCTGCTGTGTATTGTATATCTAGAACAGAATGATATGTTAAAATCTATGGCAAATTGTTCAATATCGTAGTAATACAAGCCTATGTTCTAACTAGTAATGCAGAAGAAGCCAAAGTGATCATTTCTGTAAACACCTATAACATCTTCTAAAAGTAACACCAAAAAAAGATATCATTTTCATCATAGGGGGTAAATTAGGAAATCAAAAGATAATTCGGAATAACAGGCAAGTCTGGCCTTGGAGTACAAAATGAAGCAGGGCAGAGACTAATAGAATTTTGTCTAAATAACTTGCTGTTCATAGCAGACCCTTTTTCTCAACAAGCCAAAAAGTGATTCTACAGATGGACATCATCACATGGTTAATAAAGAAATTAGATTGATTATGTACTTTGCAGTCAAAGTGGGGGAAAGCTCTATACAGTCAGTTTAAGCAAAACCTAGAGTTGACTGTGGCTCAGCTCATGAGCTTCTTATTGCAAAATTCAGACTTAAATTGAAGAAATTAGGGAAAATCATCAGAACAATAGGTGTGGCCTAAATAATATCCTTTATAAATATGAAGTAGAAGTGATAGATAGATTTAAAAGATTATGTTTGGTATATAGAGCTTCTGAAGAACCATGGGCAGAGGTTTACAATATTGTACAAGAGGCAGCAACAAAAAAACATTCCAAAGAAAAAGAAGAGCAAGAAAGCAAAATGGCTGTTTGATGAGGCTTTACAAATATCTGAGGAAAGAAGGAAAGGGAAAGGGAAAGGAGAAAGGGAAAGATATACCCAACTGAATACAGAATTTCTGAGAATAACAAGGAGGGTTAAGAGGGTTTTCTTAAATGAGAAATGGAAAGAAATAGAAAAAAATATAATGGGAAAGACAAGAGATTTCTTCAAGAGAATTAGAAATGTCAAGAGAATATTTCATGCAAAACTGGACATTATAAAAGACAATAATTGTAGGGACTTAACAGAAGCAGAAGAGATTAAGAAAAGATGGTAAGAGTACACAAAAGAACTATACAAGAAAGTTCTTTCTGTCACTGATAACTACAATGGTGTAGTTACCAATTTAGAGCCAGACATCCTAGAGAATGAAATCAAATGGATCTTCGGAAGCATTGCTAACAATAAGGCTAGTGGAAGTGATGGAATTCCAACTGAATTGTTTAAAACCATAAAAAGTGATACTGTTAAAAACAAATTTGGAAAACACAACAGTGGCCACAGAATTGGAAAAGATCAGTTTATGTCCTAATCCTAAAGCAGGGCAATTCCATGGAAAGTTCAAATTACCAAACAGTTGACCTCATTTCACATGCAAACATGGTTTTGCTTAAGATTTTGCAAGCGAGGCTTCAGCAATATGTGAACCAAGAATTACCAGAAGAGCAGGTTGTTTTCAAAGAGACAAAATTTTTTGTACAAATTTTTGTACAGGTCTCAGCTTGTATGAAGCAAATCCCATTGAGTAATTAAAGGCTAGGTAAGAATTGAGGCAAATGATGGCTTAGATTGCCTTGATAAAAGAATCAGTCTGAGAGGGGAAGACCCTTAGAGTTTCTGGCTAGAACAGAAACAGCTGCTATTTATATTCATTCTGAGCCAACAAGACCCAAACATTCAGGAAGAATGTACCCAAGGAGAGATGGCATGGTGGAGTCCAGTCCAAAGAGTGAAATCTGGTTGAGATTGCAAATTATACTACAAAAGCAAAAATCAAAAGTATTTGGTTAAAAAAATAGAAAAAAATGATTAGCAAAAAAGATTAGGTATACAACACAGGGAAGCAAACAAATATTGTAGTTGAATGCAGTCAATAAATCCAAAGACCCTACTTATTGGGTTAAGGATTCTCTATTTGGAAAGTAATCTGACTGAAAATAGGTCTAGGCCAGCATTGCACACTGGAAATAACATTGAGGTCCAAGTGAAAACATGGCAAAAATAAAATATCACATTATAAATAAATGTAAAAGAAAGGAGATATTTTCTCAGCTGTTGAATGATGAGGAATTCTCAGTAAATCAAGGTAAGGAGAATTATAAGAGATAGACAATTTTGATTACAATAAAAGCTTAAAAAAATCTCCTATACAACAAAAACAGAGAAAGAAAAATAAAGACTAATTTCTCTAATAAATACTGATGCAAAAATTTTAGATAAAATGTAAGGAGATTACACAATATATCACAAAGCTCATGCACTATGAACAAGCTGGATTTATTCCAGGAAAGCAAGGCTGGTTCTATCAATATAATGGACCATATCAATAACAAAAACAATAAAAATTCTTATCATTATGTTAATAGATGCAGAAAAAGCTTTTGACGAAATACAACTTCCATTCCCATTAAAAACTCTAGAAAGCATAGGGATAAAGGAAGCTTTTCTTGTTGGACTTGTGTCCAATTCACATTCATTTCTTTGAGGTTTTGCTTGTAGCTGTTTTGACTTTATCATTTTCTTCTGAGTTTGTGTCTTGAGCTTCCCTATCACCCTAGCAACTTTTTATTACTAGATTCTTTTTTGTTTGCTCATTTTTCCCACCCTATTTCTTCATTTGGAACTTAATGTTAAAGTTGGATTCTGTCCCTTGCTTGAAAGGTGGAAGTAGCACTGTCTCAAAGTTCAGACTTTTTTCTCGCTGCTCTTTTCTTTTTTTTTCTTTTCTTTTTCTTTTTCTTTTTTTGGTTAGGCAATGGGGTTAAGTGACTTGCCCAAGGTCACAGAGCTAGTAAGTGTTATGTGTCTGAGGCTAGATTTGAACTCAGGTCCTCCTGACTCCAGGGCCAGTGCTCTATCCTCTACACCACCTAGCTGCCCCATGCTGCTTTTTTCTGAGCTAGTTCTGTGAATTTGGAAGTGCTTCCAAGGTGGTGTGTTCTGAAGGAGAAGCATGGTCATTGCTTTCTTGGTTTAGACCCTGAAAAAGTCCATTGATGCCTTTGGATTGCAATTGATACTGCTCTTCAAGGCCCTTGTTTCCTTGGGACTAGAAATAAGACTGTTCCTCAGGGTCCCTGATCACTTCTGACCAAAAGCAATATTCTTCCTCATGGGTCTCATTCCCTCTTGATTAAAAGTACTTCACTCCACCCTTGAACTATAACCCAGAAGCGGGCATAGGCAATGGATTTGCCAAACAGCATCTACTCCTAAGTCCAGTGTTAGCAAAGAAGTCCTTTCTTATCTCTTTCTAACTAGATGCCTGAAAGTTTCATCCACATTCTCTCTAAGCCAGCCTTCACTCCCATATCACAGATCTCTGTGATCTCCTAACGTGACTTGGAATGTCTCACTCTGATCTTAATTTGCTGCTTTGAATCCAGAATTAAATTTAATGTGCTGTTTTAGAGTTTTGGGGAGGGGAATGTTGGGAGGACCTGGGCAAGTGTTTTCTCTACTCTGCCATCTTGGCTTCACTACTGGAAGTTCTGAAATAAGCATTTTTTTGAGTGTTTATTTTATGCCAGACAATCTTGCTCGGGGCTAGGGATACAAATAGAAAGACTGAAACAATCACTACCTTCAATAAGCTCACATTTTATTAGGAAAAGCTTTGCATTCAACACTTATCTTCACTATTCAATTCCCCTCTGCACTCTAGTGAAATGGTGTTCTCTCCACTTCCTCCTTCAAATATCTTTTCCTCTCTTCATGCATTTTTCTTCTGTTCTTTCCTATAATTGGAATGTCTTTCCTTCTTTCTGTCTGAAGAGATCTTAATAGTCTTTTAAAGGATAGGGATAAAACAGAGACTGAATTAGTGATTTCAGTATCATTGGAAATATTTAATTTAGAAGGATGAGGAAATTAAATTTGCCAGTAGTGCTTGGCACTTTTTTTTTAACTTAAAGATTTATCTACGGCACTAAGATATTAAATGATTTTCCCAGAGTCACATACCAAATATATGTTCTCTTTGGAAATTAAACCACATTTTCTTAGACCTGAGACTGCCTTCCTGCACTGCACACTATTTAAAACCAATTTCACTTGGCATCTTCTCTATGGAACACTCTTTATCTCTCTACCATTCTCTTAAGATAAATAATGACTTTACCCCGTGTACCTTGTATAACATTTTGTTTAAAAATTCTCTAATAATCTTTGTTTTAAAATTCTGTAATGCACATTTCATATGATATTTTATATTATAGTTATGTTTTGGTGTCTTATGTATGATAAACTTCATTGCGATAGAAATTTTATTTTAGTTAAACATTACATCTCCCCTGGCACTTAGCTTGATACTATGGACATAATAAACACTTCACTAAGCTCTTTTTTTTAAAGTTGGCTTTGCTAAGACTTGTCTATGACTGATGAACATTTACCCCAGTTATCCTGATACCTTTCTCTCATTTCTTTACTAAATTTTGTTGTAAAAACAAATTATCTCGGGGCAGCTAGGTGATGCAGTGGATAGAGCACCAGCCCTAAAGTCAGTAGGACCTGAGGTCAAATCCGGCCTCAGACCAAACACTTGTCACTTGCTAGCTGTGTGACCCTGGGCAAGTCACTTAACCCCAATTGCCTAAAAAACAAAACAAAACAAAACAAAAAAACCAAATTATCTCTATTCGGTAATACTTTGCTTGAATAAAGTCAAGAAAAAGCTTTACCTTAAGAATACTGGAGTCTCCCAGCGGTGATCATCCATGATCTATGAAACGCTAAGAATTGCGGCTTTATGGGACTCAGAAACTACATGATTTCCTATTTATAGTAAATAAATTATACAAAAAAAATCAAAGTCCTTTCCAACAAGATATCTAATTTTCTAATTTTTGTTTTATGACTTACTTTATTGCTTGGCTCTGTCATTTTTCTCTTGGTTTAGTAGGGATCAATAATCTTAACTCTAAAGTTGTTCTTAATAATTTATCCAATCCTTTTACAGCCAAGAATATGATAGGGATTGAATAGGTTTACAAAAGGTAATACTTTAAGAAACCATGAAAAAAAACTATTTCTCTTACAAACACATGGTTAAATTATGGTTAAAATGCTATACTTTATGCTATTACATTTAAATTCTTTAGGTTTTTATCACTTTTATTAGGAAGCAAGTAGATGGCAACACCTAATACCCTGTATTTATGATTTCTCAACTTTATCAAATATGGCTTAAATAGCTTTTTTTGGGGGGGGGTGATTAATTAATAAATTATTTTCATTTGCATAGTGGAAGAAGCATGGACTCTAGAGGCAGAGAACCTGGATGCAAAACCTGCCTCTGAACCTTCTGCATCAGGTGATCAGCAAGATGAAAGACTAGACCATATCTCCATTTATACTAACACTAAATAATTCCCCCAAAGACGTATTATATGTCAGAGATGAAACAATTTCAGTTGTTGCCACAAATGAATGCTGCAAGAAGTCTAATAGGTAGTAATCTTATGAAGAAACAACATATAACCTTTACTCAGTATTCTTCTCCTCCTAGTCCCCAACCCATACTCTCATAAAGTACAAGACTTGACCAAGCACCTTGTGGTCTGGGGTCCATTCAATAATTTCTCTTCTGATGCTTCCATCTATGCCAGCATACTCTAGCCCTATGCTGAACTTCTCTTTCTATGGCAACAAGTAATAGACATCAAATCTTTCCACCTGCTTATAAAGGTGGGATCATATTCTCTCTGGGACGACTGCCTGCATTCAACCCAAACACTAAAAAACAGAAGGAATTAGATTTCAGGGGGAGGGGAGCCAAAATGGCAGAGTAATGTTTCTAGATAATTATTGCAACACTTGATGAAATAGAAAAATATGTGGTTTCACAAGAAAGCAGAACAACAGTTGGATTTTTCTGAATGCAGTAATCAGAATTTTGAAAAAAAAAAGAAGTTTTAAAGGAATAAATATCAGAATTTATGATTTGTACAGCAGAAATAATAAGCAGAATAGAATAAGTTGAACCCACCATGGCAAGTCTCCCTAAAAAAAGAGAGAACAACTGATTGGGAATGCAATTATTCCCTGAAGTAAAGGATAATTTAAAAGAAAAATAATTTAAAAAAAACACAATAACATGAAAAAACACATTATCTTTATACAAGCAAAACACATTGATCTAGAAGACAGAATATGTGAAGGCATACTTTAAGATCATGTGTCTCCAAGAAGAACTTGAGAAGTCAAAAATCTCAGCCATCATAATGCAAAAAAAAAAATTGGTTAATACTTATGAATTCAGAAAACAACTACAATAGCAATAACAACAACAAACTAATTAAAAGTATCTGCAAATCACCTCCCAAATCTGTCAGGGGATAGGGAGGGAGGGAGTGAAAAGGAAAAAAAAAACAAAAATAAAAATTTAACCTATGCTTTAAACCTCAGTATACACAGTGATTAAATTGAACAATTCAAATGGCAGACAACAAATCCTGAAGTTGACCAGAAGAAAGGTCTTCAAATATAAAAGAAAGGGCATTTGAATACATGAGACTATTTTATATCCATGAGAAACAGCAGATGATTGAAAAACATTGTGAAAAATAAGGCCCTCAAGATGCAATATAAAATCACATACCCTGAAACCTGTTTCTAACCATCAATGAATGAAGATAGACATTAATTAAAAGAGTCATTTGAAGCATTAAAAAATAGATATTAGCAGGGTATTCAACGCAGAGATACTTCAAATGGTAGAAGCACCAGAAAGATAAAGAAATATTACTATCATAGAATGCACAAAGATTGAAATAAATCAAATTATCTCTAAAGACTATTAAAAGAAAAAAGGAAGAAAGAGATACAGATTAAAAATTAATAAGAGCAGAAATACTTCTTAGGTATTTATTTATAGAAGTACACAAAGGGTTAAAAATGAAAGCAGAACTTAAAAAATATATAGACTCAACAGTGGAGGAATTGTCCTGCAATCCCATAACTAAGTGTCAAAAGCCCCCTAGAAGTGAATCAATATATATTATGGGACTAAACTGACCCGTGCGGGAGGTCCATCAAAGGGATATGGGGAGGTGGGAATGTAGTATGTGCCCTAAACAAGTCAGTGATAAACAAGGCAGGTACAGTAACCCCTGTAGCTTCTTAGCAGAGGGGATATAGAAAGATGAGTGAGGTGGTAAAGGAAAAAATAGGAATAGGAGGAAAGAAAGGGGAAGATCTTTACTTAACGACTGGAAGGGGCCCACTGAAGAAAATTCCCATGAAGTTTATAAGGACTTGAGATGGCTTTAACTGCATCCCAAAAGTTATGGCCTATTCACATGAAAGAACTTCAAGTGAGCTCTGCCCATCAAGAGAAAGGAGTGTGTGTGTGTGTGTGCACGCGCGCATGCGAATGCATGCACAACCACCACAGATCTGGTCATACCTTCTTTGCTTAGAAGAGGTACAGAGGTAATCTAAACAGAATTAAGGAAACAAAAGACTTTCATATGAAGAGTTCTTTCCTTTCTTTATTTTTTTTAATGAGGGGGTTGTATTCAGTACCAAGTATCCATGACACATTTTTTTTTTTAAATATGAAGCATTTGGGGTTAATTGACTTGCCCGGAGTCACACAGCTAGTGAGTGTTATGTGTCTGAAGCTGGATTTGAGCTCAGGTCGTTCTGACTCTAGGGCCAGTGCTCTATCCACTACACCACCTAGCTGCCCCAACATGAAGAGTTTTTAAAAGCCTTTTAAAGTATAGGGATAGAAACAGGGAATGAATTAGTGATTTCAGTGTCATTGGAAACAGTTGGTTTAGAAGGATGAGGAAATTTAATTTACTAGTAGGGCTTGGCACATTTTTTTTTTCAACTTAAAGATTTGTCTAGAGCATTAAGATATTAAGTGATTTACCCAGAGTCACACACCCAATACAGGTCCTCTTTGGAAATTAAGCCACATTTTCTTAGACCTGAGACTGACTTCTTGTACTATAGACTATTTTAAACCAATTTCACTTGGCACCTCCTCTGTGGAACCCTCTTTATCTATCTTTGTGTATGGCTACAATTGCCACAAGTTGTCACAAGCTGAATACCAAAAGAATTTTATACTTTATACTTAAAACCTTGGGAGTAAAAAAGAAAAAAAAGAAGCTAACTTTAAACCAAAATAATATCCCTGATTCCTATTCTTTCATTCAACATCATTAACAGGAAATAATAGTTTCAGGAGATTATTTTTGATTTTAGAGAAATCACGAAAAAGGAAAACATCATGAAGTAATGCTGATTTAAAATCCTCTTTCATATTAGCATTAAGGTCACAGAATTCTTGATGATTACTGAGGAATAAGAATCCCCCCCCCCAAGTTAATATTTTATCCTCGCTGGTAGCTCCCTTGACAAGTTGGGGGAACAGTAAAGTAAATGAGGGGAAAGAAATTACATCAAGAGTCCCATATTTTGAAATTTATTTAAAGTGAAGTTTAAACTGTTTAAACTGAAGTTTTTTTTTTAATTGGTTTGCCTTATTTTTATTATTGTTAAAATATGTGTAATTATCCCTATTTATGCCAAATTGATATTCTAAAAATAATAGAATAGTAAAGGCTTTACATGAAAATAAGCGTAAAACATTAATGCATGTTCATTCCATTAATTCATTGGATCATAGATTGAGAGTTGGAAGGGACCTCAGATATTTTGTTCAACTTTCTTATTTTACAGATTAAAAAAAAAAAAAACTATGGCAAAGAGAGGGGAAGGGTGTCTCCCGAGTTCCTGCAAATAATAATTTGTGATATAAAACCATGTTTTTTAACTCCACACCCTCTTCTTTTTCCACTTTCCTATACTACCTACTCGGACATTAATTTGATACTTGTATGATTTTGTGATCTCATTAATGTAGAAATTCCCTCCACAAGGTTAGATTGCTATGTGTGTGTGTGTGTGTGTGTATGTGCGTGCAATATGTGTGTGCACACATACCTGACTTCTCATCTTTGTTCTCACTAAGAAGGGAAAAAAAAACTTGGATTAAATAGTAATTGATTTTGGTACCATTTATGAAATTTAGAATACAAATCTTTCTTTCTCTTCTTCTCCCCCTCCCTTCCTCTCTTTATATGAAAATTATCTTTTCACTAATGCAGACAAATAGCTGTTATACAGTGGCCTGGATGGTGAAAGGTTAAGTAGAGTCCTACTGCATCAATTTGTCAGAGACTGGACTTGAACCCTAGGGCAGCTAGGTGGCACAGTGGAGAGAGCGCTGATCCTAAAGTCAGGAGGACTCATCTTTCTGAGTTCAAATCTGGCCTCAGATACTTACCAGCTGTGTGACCCTGGGCAAGTCACTTAACCACATTTGCCTCAATTTCCTCATTTGTAAAATAAGCCAGAGAAGGAAATGGCAAGCTGCCTTAGTATCTGCAAAGAAATCCCAAATGAGGTCACAAAGATTCAGAAATGACTGAAATGACTAAGCAATAACAATAAGGAATTGAATCCTAGTCGTTCTCACTGTAAGATCAGCTCTTTATCCACTACACTATTCTGCTTCTTATCTGATTTGTTAACGATGAGTAAATGACAAAAGTGGGATGTGGAATGTGCCATTTACTATTGACTGCAATCAAATTTCCTTAATAATCTTAGGGAAATCCTCTGTAGGGGTATTGGAGAAGTCAGTTTTGTTCAAAATAAAATCTATTACTATATTATAGAAGGTTAAATTTTTGAATTTTCTTTACAAGTTTAGGACCACAATGAAGCATCAGAGTAGGACTTTTGTAGAAGCTCATTTCATCAACAAACACTTATTTTTTTCATTATATTTGAATTTATTTTAAACTTAAATACAAAATAAGAAGAGAAAAAAATAGTCAGGTACATAGCAGAACATGAGAGGATTCAATATAAAGCAATAAATTTCCATTTCAAGAAAACCTATGTGATAGATACTACACATTATTTTCAAAGCTTTCCATCTTTTCTTTGCTTCCTTGTATGTTTTTGTTTGTCCTCTGCTATGCACTTTTTACTTTATATTTTTCCCTTCCCCCCCCCCTCCAAGAAGGCTACAATTAAGCATGGATGGATGGATGGATGCATGGAGATATATATATATATATATACACACACACACACATACATACATATATACACACACATATATACACACACATATATACACACATATGTATATATGTATGTATGTGTATGTATATGTATGTATGTATGTGTGTATATATGTATGTGTATCTATATATGTACACACTATATATAAACATGTGTATTACTTCTATGTGCACACACATATACGCAAACATACACACACATATATATATACATATACATACATACATACCCATATATACATATACATATATACTGAATCTAATTCATTTTCATCTTGTCCCCCTGGTTTCCTTGAAATTCCTGACCCTCTGTTCTTCCAAATGACACTATTATTTTTTTTTCTGACTCAGTATGATAGGTTTTTTAGTAATATAATTGGGATGGTATTAAACAAATAGATTGGTTAGGTAAAATTGTTATTTTTTAATTATATTAGCTTCACTTATCCCCTTGCCTCCTTATTTCTTTCTGAATTTAGAAGACTTTTATACATACATGCTATATATGCATATATATATCTGCATATGTGTATGTACGTATGTATATATGTGTATGTATATGTATATGTATATGTATATATATATTAACCTATTCCTGATTAGAGTAGGGTGACAGAATTACCTGCCATCCTCCCTATCTAATTCCTCTATAAAAGCTCTTTCTCTTACACCTCATTTATATGAAATAATTATTCTTTTTTTTTGCTTTTTCCTGCATCTTTCTGCTTTTAATAATCACATCATGCTCAGCTCTACACCATTATTTCTATTTACCCAATTACTGATGACAATCTTAGACATAGTTCACATTTCCACGTATAAAAGGTAAACAATTTGTCCTTATTGAATCACTTGTAATTAGTCTTTGATGTTTACCGAATAATTCTTTTGGATATTTTATGTCAATTTTTCAATTTAGTTCTACTCTTTTTGCAGTAAAATCCTTAAAGTCTGTGAATTCATTGAATTTTTTTTCATTTGGGATTTTACTTAATTTTGCTAGGTATTATATTTTTAACCATAACCCCAGTTCTTTTACTTTTTGATATATAGTGTTTCAAAATCTGTGATCTTTTAATGTAACTACTGCTAGATCTTGTGTAATTCTAATTGTGGCTCCACAATAAGTAATTTTTTCTTGTTGCTTATAATATTTTCTTATCAATCTGGGTGTTTCAGAATTTGGTTATGATATCCTTATAGGTTTTCCTCAGAGGATTTCTTTCAGGTGGTAAATGGCGTATTTTTTTTTTCTATTTCTACTTTCCTGTCTTGTTCTAACACTTCTTTATTAGACACCTCTCATTTTCAAGATACCAAGCGAATCATTGTGAAAGATACAAAAATGAAAAAGAAAATGGTGCCTGGCCCACAGTAGATGCTTTATCAATGCTTGTTGACTTAAGTTGTAGAGTCATAATCTACATAAAGAGGTGTAACTGTAATTCAAGCAATATCTGAGGAGTTCTATTAGACCAGTTTGAAGCAAATATTGAAGTAGCTCAAGAAAAACAATGACCATTTAGTTGCAATAATCAGGGAAACTAAGGAACAGTTGTTCTCAGTCTGTGAAGAAATTGAATAGACAAGGTAAAGGGAATGGTATATTTCATTCCATCCCAACAAAGTTTTGACTTCTTCCTCTGAGTGTGTGCACGTATGTGTGTGTGTGTGTGTGTGTGTGTGTGTGTGTGTGTGTATTTTAAAAGGTTTTCATCCCTGTAGTTGGAGGACTCAGTATATTGACAGCTATAAAAAAAATCATTCTTAACTTTTATGGGTCAATTTTCCCTCTAGGTGATTGGTGACAATCTTTTTTTTTTTCTGATGTAATGCTTCTGTTTCAGTAGACTTTTATTTGTGAAACTCTCAGAAGACACTGGGGGAGGGGTTGTATTTCTAGGAGAGAGAATTGCTGCATGTTATTTTATAAAGGAGAATGAACTTCCAGATTATAATTCTGGATGCTTACTATAACTCCCTAGATATTCAGTAGGAGTATTTTTTGACCACCTACACAGTTTCTACTGTTTCCTTGAAAAATCTCTACAAGGAAATCTTGGCTCTTTAAGGATAACCTTTCTGTAATTTCTAAAAGTAATGTTTTTTTTTTATTTCTATCACAAATTCCGCCATACCCATGACTCTGTTTATTTCATTGCTGACATATTGTTAATTGACTTCAATTGGATGTTACTCATGGAAGGTCACTGGCTTTTTAGCCATTTCACAGGTTCGTTCTAATAAATTAATAAACATTCATTGAGCACTTAGTAAGAGCAGGTAGTTGGTACAGTGCATAGAGTGCTGGCCCTGGAGTCAGGGGTACCTGTGTTCAAATTTAGCCTCAGATACTTACTTACTGTGTGACCCTGGGCAAGTCATTTAACCCTGTTTGCCTCAGTTTCTTCATCTGTAAAATGAATTGGAGAAAGAAATGGCAAACCATTCCAGTATCTTTGCCAAGAAAACCTTAAATGAGGTCGTGAAAAGTTAGACACGACTAACTGACTAAAAAAACAAGAGCAACTACTATATTTTAGACACTGTGCAAAGCACAAAAAATTTATGTTATTTTCAATAAATCTAATGTTGTATACCTATTTTTAATTTGCTATTGATCTGTAAAATGATGTCTATTTTTCTAGGTTTTTTTTCTGTAATTGTTAGCCTATTTATTGTATGATCACAAAATCATCGTCCATCAACTACATTAAGCCTACCAGTCAACACTACCACCAACAACCACCATTACTCAAATTCTCCCTCTTCAAGGTGGAAAGATTAAAAAAATGCATAACAAAGGGTCTAGAGAGAGAAAAAAAATTCTGCTTCAGTTCCCTTCAGGGATGAATAGGACAAAGAATTATGATTATGACATCCATGAAGTGAGTGAAAAAGTATTGTACTTATGTATTAAAATTAATTAATTTAAATATAAATGATTACTCAGCACATTTAGCTGTTTGAGTTACCAGGTTTAATTTCTGATATAACATTTGAAAAATGAACTTCGGCCGGGTCTAGTTAAGAGCGCCTGGAAGTGGGACAGAAGAACTGCTAGAGCTGGACATGTCTTTTCTCTACTTTTCCTCTTCCTGGACCAAAAGGTCTGATCTAAGAGGCCCTAAGACTGCTTAAGGATTCTGATTCCAGCTTTTTAAGTTTTCATCCTGGAAAGGAACTTTCCTTTGACCTAAATCAGAACAATCAGAAAATTTTACTTTCACATTAATTAGAAAAATCAGAGATCCTAAAGAATCACTTTAGAGATAAATGTTTTCTCTCTCTAAATTTTGAATTTCAAACTTGTAATTCAGGGTTACTGCTTCAAATACAGAAGTACAGCAGGAATCTCCCGTGCTGGTATTTTCTAGTCTTGTATGAAAGGATCTCAAAGGAGAAAAATGTCTCTCTTTTTGAAAGGCAACATGATAGTTAGATTTGACATCCAGAAAGCTGTAAGTTGGTTATAGGTTCCTTCCTCCTCACTCATTCCTTCTCATTTGCCCTTTTCACTGAGGTTTACTTTTCCTACAATGTTTATGTCCCTCCCCATGGTTACATATGCTCAAAGCTAATCTCAGAGATTTCAGTAGGTGTGGTACCTAGTCATGGTAGAATGAGTTACCGCAGATGACATATAGGACTCAGAAGACCCACTGCTTACATAATGGGAGTAACACCACAAGCTTAACTTGGAGTAAGAAATAAGACTGTTCTGCCTAAAGAACTGAAGGGAGAGCCAATTTCTGTTAATGCGGCATTAACAGAAAAATGGATGGCATGAA
Organism: Vombatus ursinus; assembly: GCF_900497805.2. Taxonomy (NCBI): domain Eukaryota; kingdom Metazoa; phylum Chordata; class Mammalia; order Diprotodontia; family Vombatidae; genus Vombatus; species Vombatus ursinus. Next base: position 5,240,125 of record NW_020954639.1, read on the forward strand.
GACACTGGCATTAAACCAACAGGGAAGTAACCAAGCATGAAGTAGGGCTTACAGACTTGCCCATATTCTATCAAGTTGTTTTTTTTTTAAATTTTTGTTATTTGAATATATCCTCACTCTAGGAATAAATTTTACCACAGCTAATTCTCAGTAAAGTGATCTTAGAGCAAATGAAACTTGGCATATATGAATTAAGGATTTCTTATCCAATATAATTTGATGAACTATCTTTGATATGGTTACTTTCCATTCTTTCCTTATCACTTGGAGTTGATCCTGTATTCTCAAATGCTATACCAGCTCAGTCCAGGTTATAGCAGATACTACAAAAAATGGAAAGCCATTACGCACAGTCCTAACAGGGTGTGGAACCTGTGGCCTAGAGGCAAAAGTTGGTCCTCTAGGTCCTCAAGTGTGGCCCTTTGACTGAATCCAAACTTCACAGAGCAAATCACCTCAATAAAAGGATTTGTTCTGTACAACTTGGACTCAGTCAAAAGGCCATACCAAAGGAATTGGAAGGCTAGAAGACCACATGTGTCCTCAACTACAGACATTTATTAAGCTTCTCATATTTGCAAGTACTGCACGATATTGGATCATCACCATGTTCAATAAATTCCCATTGTTCCCTGTTGCCTTGAAGATCACATATAAACTCCTCTGTTTGACATTTTAATCTCTTCACAATCTGGCCATTCCAGCCTTTGTGGTTTTCTTACATATTGCTTCTGTCCTCCAACTCTTCATTCTAGCCCTACTGACTTACTCATTATTTGAGTAATAGGACACTCCTTTAACTATTTTTGCCTTTGCATTGGCTATCATTATCCCTAGAATGCATTCCCTTTTTACTCTTGTGTCTTGGAATCCTGTTTTCTAAAAAAAACCTCAGGTCAAGTGGTAACATCTCTAAGAAGTCTTTCCTGAATCCCCAGGTTATTAATGCCCTCTCTGACATAACTTCTTGACATGAATATTTTGTGTATGTTATATATGTCTGTCTATCTATCTGTCTATCCATCCATCCATCTATTATCTATCTATCTATCTATCTATCTATCTATCTATCTATCTATCTAT